>NC_092204.1:24492290-24536520 GCF_043381705.1 Parasteatoda tepidariorum
TATATATATAATAAAATTTTTTGTTCAGTTAAATTCACATTTGTGGACATTATTCCTAAAAGTTAAATAAGGAACTATACATTTTAGAAAATATTACGATTGACAAAAAAGTACCAAGCTATTTTATTGGATTACTATTTACTGTTGAGTTTAAAATTAAAGTTTAAGCTAGCGTAGATTTTCTATTCGAGGTGAAGCATAATTTTTGGAAAAAATAGTTAAATTAATGCTACTATATAAGATAATATTAGTAATATCTGATACTTACAGCTTTTTTCGCAAAAATCTCAGCATATTTGCCATTTTTCAATCAATAGTTTAAGCAACTGTAATATAATCACCTACAGATAGCACTCAAACTTTAGAAATGATGAATTCCGCCGTAAAACAATGTATGTTATAATTTGTTAAGCGGCAACAATTAATTGGTTTCTCTAAAATTTTTGAACAATGTACGATTAAAACTAATTGAACAACGGTATTGTTACAGATCGAATTAAAGAAACATTGTTAAAAACCTAATTTTCACAAATAGTATTGTTTAAATTTGATATACTTAATGCAAGACACGAGGGGGAACATGTCTGAAGAGCGAACACAAAAATTTTAAAATTTTGAGGATTTTTTTACTTTAAAAAAAATGTAAAAAAAAAAAAAACAATTAAGATTTTTTTTCAAATGTTCGAATTTTTTTTACCTCTATTTATTGAACGTGACATGTTCCTTACGAGTATATATGTTACCGGCAAAGTCTGGAATCCTGCATTCTATAGAATCCTAAGCATTGTATATAATGCCTAAAACTAGCCGGCAATGTATGAAACGATTTATATTTCACACGTTTCCTGGGCATTCTATAGAATGACAAATGAGAAACCGGCGAAGTATTAAATACATCTCCGATTTCCAAATCACTCTCAGTATTTTTTCAGAATAGCATTTTTATTTTTGAGAAATGCATATTACCGTGAATGACGAAATCTGGAGAATGTCGACTATCACCGGTGAATGTCAACAATCACATAGTCGTTTTGTTGAATGTCCGAAATATTTATTACATCCGATTTGATATTATTTTATTCGTGGATATAATATAATTAGATTTATTCGATATTTTAATGCTTACTGACGATAGATTACATGGTACAGACTCATGGTACAGGGGAAAGTGTTACAGCTTCTGTTGGTCGAAAGTGACCTGGAGCACCAAAGGTAGAAGACTGATTTTGCTCCATAGTTTCACCTGCTAGCATTAGCTGGGCATAATGCTAGCAGCATAATCCCAGCACACTTGTTTGTCTCGCTTTGCAAGTGGTCACTTGAGGTGTCTCTCGTATGTTCAGGGGCAAAAGACTTTTCTTTTGGACTTTGCACTAAAAGTTAGACTGCTCAGGCTTCGCCCGAGCATATTCTGAACTGCATCGATTTTAAGAATGAAGAGGTTTTTCAAAACCTCATCTGTTTTTAGACTTTCTGGACATTTTTGGACTTATGGAATTGGTCTAATTAGGATGGACCTCTTGGGGATTAGAAACAACAACAACAACAGATTATATTTATTCGATATTTTAATACATGTTGAGAATAGATTGGGAGAAACATCAGTGTTCAGAGTACCGGTTATATGTATACTGGGCAGGGGCACTTAACTTTTAAAAAACACTGATGTGGGGCATACCGGACAAATCTATACCGGATAGTGGCACTGAATCTTAAAAAAAATTGATATTGGACATACCGGGCAGTGACATTTAACTAGACCTATTATATATTTCGGATATGTGATTGTCAACATTTACCGGTGGAAGTCAACTACCACGTTCGATCATTTTTAGTAAACTTTCAACTTTAAAAATGGGATACAGAACACCTATACTCTTTGCAAATAAAAAATAGGTCTTATAAGTCTGAGCGATTTCTCCGTTCTCGCCAGTTCCTCCTCTCTGTCACCATGTTTTCAAAATTTTTCACTTTTTACCCCCAGACAATATGTTTCAGTAAGACGTTGGAGTGTACTAACAAGGAAGAGCCATTAGGTGTTAACCGTTGATCCAAGACATTTTACTTAAATCATCAAAAATACTGAAATAGAGATTGAGTGGAAAAAAAGTCAATGCTAAAGGACATCTCAGGTCACTTATTTGCTATAGATGTTACCGGCATGGGCATATGGTTAAAGACAGCACAAAGGAACGTGCGTGAATTGTAACGCATTAGAGCACCAGAGGAAAAAGGCTGGAGCATTTGCATTAATTGCCTAGAAGTAACACTTCCTGGAAGATAAAAGGCTTCCGCACGGGTTACGTGAAGCAAGAAATCCGACCCTTTAAGTAGTCCGAATGTTGTGTCATTTTTTTTATAAACTTTTGCGCATTTTATGTTCATTGAATTATTATTAAATAATTTCATTGCATTGAATTGGATAATTTGAAATGTACTATACAGTTCTTGACAATCTTGAAATCCAGTTTGTCATTTTAATGCTAACAGCTCCGATTTATCATAAACCCTGAAATACCCAGGTATGGGGTCCCTAAAATTTCTTAAAGCCTGCTAAATGCTACTAATGATTTCTTTTTATGTTTTTCCTCAAGAATTGTCTATTAGAATTATGAATTAACAAAAATTGTAATAAATATGAGATCAAATTTACTTACATATCGCA
This sequence comes from Parasteatoda tepidariorum, assembly GCF_043381705.1. NCBI lineage: Eukaryota > Metazoa > Arthropoda > Arachnida > Araneae > Theridiidae > Parasteatoda > Parasteatoda tepidariorum. The sequence continues at coordinate 24,494,956 of NC_092204.1, forward strand.
ATTTACTTACGCTATAAATGATTTAAACGCACTTCATAAATAAACAACAAGTAAACTTGGTTTAAAGTTACGATCAGGTGGCGTCTGGCAATTCTGGCAATTCTATACTTAACTCTTCACATTTCCTAGATCAAGCCCTGGCTGTTAATGATATTTAATGTCTAATATTAATATGGCCTAGCACATTGTACGTACAAAAAAAATGATAGATACTTTTTTTCGGTAAAAAAAAATATCCTTAACTTAAAACAAAAATGACTCTCTTATTATTAAAATGCCAATAATGAATTTAGTTTCTAAATAGAATTTTTCTCCTATTACCAAGACAAAACACGTTTCATAATGTTAAAATATAATGTCATGTAGCATAAACAATGCCATTTTTTAAAGGTTAGAATAGTTCCCTGGATCACTAAAGGTGCGATATTCCGGCAAATCAATATATATATTGTATACAGACATTCAAGTTCAGCATTGCCTCAGCAAAAGAGTTTTAGTAGATAAAAAAGGGACTGGTAGGGTGTTGGACCCATGTTCAAACGGTCTTGAGTTTGATCCCCACCGACCGAACACTCTCCGTGTAAAAAATGGTGACTGGTGCACGCTAAATGTGTCGGGGTCACAAAATCCTCCCAGTTCCCATAGAAAATCAATACCTTAAGGGGAACTACATCGGAGATCGATCGTGATCTGATTTAGGTCAAAATTACTATCTGCGGATGGATGGCGAGTGAATGTGTCCTCCCACTAAAACGGAATGTGTCGTATGAATGTTGTCTCCAAATCTTTTTCAAGGATGTTTTTCAAAGACCGTCGCCAATAGCCTATTGTGTAGCTCCAGTGCGACGTAAATAAAAGTACCAGTAGATAAAAAGGACAAGATATTTTCTGGAAAATAGAATCAGCCTGTTTGACTTACTTTCGAGGAGATCGCCTTTGGCTAGCTGTAGATGACCTGCAGCCGATGGATTATAGTCTTCTACGCAGACACAAACTGCTTCTGTCATGGGAGTAGATTTTGCGGAATCGAACGGATCAGAGTCAGTTCCACTGCTGTTGGCGCCAGCGCCACTTGTTTCGATTCCTTCTNTTACTTGCGTAGCGTGAAAATATCTTTTGTGATGTAACTCTTTCAAAAGTACCTAGAAATGGTTGCCAGCAGGGGTGTACATGTAGATTTATTAAATACACCTTGTGCGCCACCTAAGAACCAAATCTAAAACCCGACACTCGAAATTTTTGCTCTGTTACAATCGTACCCTGTTACAATTGACCCCACTCTCCCCTACTAAAAGATTATATTAATGGAGAAAAGGTACTTTTTCATCTGGAAAAACCATAACAAATGGCCTTTTTATTATTAACGCTAAAGATAAATAATTAATTTTAGTATTGGATACTAATACTATTTTCTTAAAAATTTTTATTATTTTAAGAAATGCTAAATATACAAATTTTGGTACGAAGTACCAATTATTTGGTAATAAGTCCATGGGAGAAAGTTATTATGCCGAAAAAAAGGGAATTATACCGGAAAAAAACTGTTTACTGTGGTAATTTTTGTACCTCGGACCAGGTACCGGGTACCAGGAGTTGACCTCTAGCAACAATATTACACCAAATTAAAGGGACTATAATTACTTTTATTTCAAAGCGATGAAGTTATAAATCGTAATTTACTTAATCTGTTAACATGAAACGACCTGGAAGGGCAGCAAATATTAAAAATATGAAGGAACAGAATTATTTTAGCATAAATTATTGCGTCGGTTCATGTTTTTCATGCTTGTGCGTGATTTCGTATTGTTGATTAATACTGATTATTTGATAATATATTTTTTTCTCCCTGTACAAAGAAAGGGTATTCAGCTAGTTAAAAAAGTATTGTCTTATAATAATCGATAAAATACGGTAAATGTTGTGAAATGTGGTAAATTTATCGTAACTTCTTCGATAAAATTTGTTTTCTAATTTAGGTATTGTTATTAAATGTGTTGTAATTAGAACTCGAATAATGAAAACCAGTGTTTCTAATAAGCCGTTTACATGAATAGAAAAATTATCAAATGAATGATTTAGATATCGTATTTTCGGAGACAGAAATATGATTTTGTAAAGGAAATGTCATTACAATTTTATCATTCAGAACGGATAATCAGAATTAATTTTATTAGAATTTTTTCTCTGCATACACCAGCTTTTCGTAATTTGCATGAATTGCCCAAAAAGTCTCAGTTCATAATTAAAGACGTCTTACTATATTTTACAGTACGATATCGTCTTACAATTTTATTGATGAAAATTGTCTTACAATTCTACCATTTTAAACCTTTCAGATGAAACATAGTTAAATAAATAGTTCAAGGATCAATTCAGAGATTTTGTTTAAACCATCGCAATATTCCCCAAAAATTATAATATTGATGCACTCTATTTTTATTATTTTTTTCTTCACTTTTCTAATATTTTTAAACAATTATTCCCATTAAATATAAATAGTTCAACAATCCGAATTCACCAAATAATAAAAATAACGAAAATCAGGAACAGAAAGAAAACCTCCAACGTAAGTGCGAAGCTATAAAATTCTTTAATCATGTGTTTTTATTCTTAACAAATAAAACAATTTTTAAAAGAAACTTTAAGTTAAAAAATTAAACTAACTCGTAGAAAAATATTCAACGTTATGACTTGAGAGAGGCACAAAGTATTACATTCGATGAAAAGTCTCAGCTAGTACCAATATTCTTTTTTCTTCCTCTACAAAATCTTGACATTAAAGAATGATACTAATCACACATTTCCTCCTCGAAAAGAAAAGATGGTTGAACAGAAAACAAGACGCCACTTTTCTTGAGAAGAAAAATGAGTGGCAAAGAGCAAAAAAAAAAAGACATTCTTTTTATTTAGACGTTGAAGTAATCTCTCGCTCAACGAACGAAAGTTTAAAACCTCCCTTGAACTTCAAAGACAATCTCATTCGCAAAGTTTGTTGCAGTTCTAACATTTAAAAGTTTTTAAATAATTCTTATAAATTATTAATAGCCATTTCTTTAATAAAACTATGTTTTAAAGATAATATCAAAGAAATAGACTGATATTTTTATTGCTAAATATTTTTTTTTCTTAATTCTTCAAAATTTCTAAAATACAGTTTCAGAATTGTTTAGTATAATTCTTGCGAATACTTTAATTCCTAAATGAAAAGAAATGTTATAAAACGAAGGAATACTTTTTCGGATGCAAAATTGTTAAAAAAACATTCCCTTAACAACCTGTTCTAAACCGGGAAGTGATGGAAGTTAAGGAGCCACAATTTCGTGACCAACGTTATAATTGTGGTAGCACAGCACGCAGGCCGCCTTTACTTCCCAGAGAAGCTAGTCTCCATATATTTGAAGCTGGATGGGCTTCAAGTTGCCACTGGGGATTGAACACCAGTTCATCACATTAACAGTTCAGTACCTTAACCACTGAGCCATCGCAGTTCAATGCTAAATTGTTATTTGTTTAAATTACGCATTACAATAAACTGATGCAAGGTATTCTCATACTACCTAAATGAATAAATGCTAAAAATTTCCATTGGACATAAAAACCATTTTCAATACAGTTTTTTTCAGGTTCTAGAGTCCTTTCATAATTATTAAACATATTTTTTTTATCCAAACTCCTTTTAGAATAAAATTACTTTGTAACATGACAACGAAAGCAAATAAACAAGCGATTTAAATGTTAAATAATTATTAATTTGAAATAAATTGCTTTGAAAATATAAAATTACTTAATAAAAAAATTTCGAGGAGATTTTCTTTCTCACTCTCAATGGAGGAAAATTTAATCACTCCTCTAAACTTCAAAGAAGTTTTATTAAAAACAACTTGCTTTAGTTTATGCTTTTGAATTTTTTTAGAAAATTAGTATAACAAGATTATTTCTTAAATAGATTAATTTCTTGAATAAAAACATATTTTTAAAATAAAAGTACTTAAAAATAAATTTTTAGCTTCGAATTCTAAGTGATTATTTGTTTAAAACAATTACACATTTTTTTTTAAAAATACATCTTAATAAAAATGAATAAAGACGTCTTAAATGCTGTTGTTTTCTTTGAAGTTTTCCATCATGATTACAAATTTAATTTATTTTAAAAATATAATAATAGTTGAAAAGACACAAATTGTGAAGTTAATTAGAAATTAAAGCTTGAAGAAAATTATTTTAAAATCTCTCAATGAGCTGTTAATGTGAAGAACCCAGTGTTATGTTATTTGAAGAGCCCTAAAAAAATACAGAAGTTTAATGTAAATATTCAAATTGATATTTCCTTTATATTTATCAAATTTCATTTATAAAATATTCTTGATTTTGTTAACTGACACAATATATAGTATTAATTTTTTTAGCACTTTAATTATTTAATTTTTTTTCTGATATTTTACTAGTGCACTCTTTAACGCTTTAAGGGGAGAAAAAACATACTTCTTGATTATTTTAAAACTTTTAAATCCATTGCACTTTAAACCGACTTGTATTTCATCCTAGTTTTAATCCTTAAGATAAGGGAATAATTTATTGCATAAGCATATTAAGTACAAAAATTATTTTAATACAAATTTATTTAAATTCATAAAAGATACATTTTAAAAATACGTATATTAGCTGTCTTTACGAAATAAAAAATTTTCAAAATGCATGATTCTTTGTATGAAAATAAATCTTTTATTTTGAAAGAGTTTAATTGGCTTAAAATTAAATTTAGAAGAGCCACCATACAGATGGTTTTGTGTCTTCGTGACCAGTGTTAAGAGATTTCAATGATTCAGAGTTACCATTCGAACTATAAAATGAATAATCGCTACCAGATTTAATTCGCTCAAATACTGATTCAGTAATTATTACTTTTTTTATTTCACATGTTTATTATATTTTATTTCACTGCCATGGAGTGTAGATAATTCCTACGCTCTTATTACTTTCCTTCTATTTTTAGTCTTGACTTAGTTTTTATATCTATAGAATTTTCACTTGCGATTAACTCTCATAAGGTGGTTATACATTTACTAAAGTTCTGTTTTATGACATCCCACCAGTGTCGAGAGCTTAAAGAAAGAAATATTCAAATCGGTCAATAAATATTGGTCAGATGCATCTACAAATTACCACTTTCGTGCATGGTAAGTAATTTCTCCAAATGGTATAAATTGAAAATTGATCGAGGAAACCTTAGGAATTTTTGCCCATTGAGAATATTGGAAAAAAGATTCTTGAAATTCAAGTAGATCACCCACAAACGAAGCAAGTTATCTGTATTTGTATAAAGCAGAAATAGACTGTCAAATTACCACCATTTGCATGATTCATTTAAGCATAAACATTAAAAAATTGCTCTTTTATAATAAGTGGATTGTCATGACCATTACGTGAAAACATGTTTAGTAATGATCAATCAATTTTCTTTTTCAAGCAAGAGATGGAAAAGTGAAGAAAGTTAACTAACATATGCCTTGAAACAAATTTTATGCTCGTTACAGTTACAAAAAATTATTGTTTAGAGGTTTCTCTTAATGTAAATCCTGTGGAAGGGATCCGAATCCATAAAAATATGGCCATTATTTAGAGGTGATTGTTTGAGTAGTTAAGAAAGAAATTTAGAATGCATAAATTCTCTATTGATACTATATCTAATATAGTGAAATCTAATGATATTATTTAAAAAAAATGTACTTAAGTAGAAATACATGTTATGCATTTTAGACGAGCAGAAATTCTTAGCTTTTGAATGCTTTATTCTTAGCAAAAAATTATACATGTTAAAACATTAATAAATATATATAGATATCAATTTTCTGATATTTATTCAGGGTGCAAATGAGAATCATATTACACGATCTTTTTTTATTGCTAACTAACTAGTACTTAGAAATCTATAAAAAAAATCAGTAAACGAGTTCATTCCAATTATTATATGATATTACTTTCTATGGTCATTATTTAGAGGTGATTGTTAGAGTAGTTTAAGAGTTCTTACAAATTTTAGAATGAATAAATTTTGTTATGATCTGATATAATGATAGCTAGTGATATTATTTAAAAAAAAGAACTCTTTAATTAAAAACACTAATTCTAGTTTTTAGAGCTGAATTTTTTTGCTTTAGATGGTTGTGTTCTGAATAAAAACATGTTGAAACATGTGAATCAATAAAATAAATTTTGGGAGCATTTGCTTTCCAAAATTTATACAGGGTGCAAATGAGAATCATATTATATCATCCTTTTTTACTGCTAAAAACCTACTTTAAAGTCTAAAATAAAAATCGGTAAACGATTTCGTTCCAATTATTGTAAGATATGAAATATTTTTTTCTAACTTACGATTTTCTTCATGTAAAACAGTTATTTTTAGTGTAATATAAGAATTCGCTATTTCCCCTTTATGTGTTCTTACGAATTTATTTTGCTTGCTTAAAATCCTGTAAAAATTGAACATTTCTTTCAAAATACTTTAATATACTGGTGTAGTTTAGTTACAGAATTTCAGATAAAAATCTTCGACGAAATCATATATCTCGAAAAAATATACTTTTTTCTTGAATAAAGTGCATATTAGTTTACTAAAGTAACTTTGTAATATTTTGTAACGCCTTTAAAGTAAAACGACCCTTCGAACAATCTTTATTTTACAAAAATATCTTATTCGTAAGAGAATCTTCTCTTACCGGCATTATTAAAATAAGAATCATTAATCAGTTTGAAAGTATGCGCATATATTCAGGTTAATACATATTCTCAGTTCTTTTAAAGCATTAAAGAACATCAGCAATTTCTTGTTCTGAAACAAGTTACGGCCTGTGATGTATGCAAATTGGTCTACGCAAGCAACTTCCTTAATATAAATGCACGAAATTCTTAGGAGGGTTATACTAAAAACAAGCTCTAAAAACTCCTCTTCTGAATTAGAATAATGAATAATTCATATTGAGAGGCCTCAGAAACTAAATGTAAGAAAGAAAACCAAATACAATTTACCTGTCTACCTCTATCTTTACTGTTAGACGTCTATGATTCGTAATATTTTACGAACTTAAAATTCTGTCGAACGATGTAACTAAAGTATTATCACCCTGTCTAACAACTTCAAAAATGTGTAGTGAGAACAGAGAAAAAAAATACTAAAACTTTTGTTTCTTGATGTGAAAACATTAAAAAAGTTTGATTATAATATCTGGATATTAGGCTCGGAAATTTTTAATAACTTAAAAGCTACGCTGATCATAAAATGCATAATTCAGAATATGTTTTGATTTATCATTAAAAAAAAGCCTTCCCTCGAAATATGTTGAAAAAATGGAGTTTTTATAAAAGTTTGCTTTAACATTTGCAAGAATTTTTGGTGTAAAATTCGTCACTATTAAAATGAGATGATTGAAAAGTTATATTTACCTTTGTTTCGTAAGAAACATAGACGCGATGTTTAATTGTGCTTAAATTTTATTTGTGCCTTTTTTAATTCTCTTCAATTCTATTGTATAATACACTCAATTGTATGGAATTAAATATTTTTTTATATAAGTAGTAGCATAAATCTGAAGAAAAAGTTATACAAAATAAGGAATAAATAGCGCAGACAGATGATTCGGTACCATAAACAAAAACCCAGAAGAATACCATATTGCAAAATAGATGTCTGTAATTTGTTACTGCTCAACCTGTTTTTTTCAGTCACTGAAATTGCTTATAAATAAAAAAAGCGAGGCTCCTCTTAACTTTTTCGGATATGATGAAAATTATATCTGTAAATCATAACATATTAGATCAATGCATTCGAAGACATAATGTTGCCACAGCAGCAACCCTAATCACGAAAAAAAGTAGCGGGCTAAGCCTGAAATGAATGAACAGATGACGTCTGTTAGCTAGTGGTAAACTACGAGTTCAACGCCAGGGTATGGCGGTACCTTAAGCCCGCAAACGATATTAAACTGTGTATAATAAACTGCAAGCACATCAAGCACAAAGATTCAAACAATTATAAGAAAACAGCGTCAAAAATATACAATTAATCCATATAATGCTGTTTTTGCACAATATATGTGCTACAGTGATGATTATGATGCTTGTGACTATTCTTATATCATCAGATTTGTTCATAAGATTTTCAATACTAGATATAGTACTTTAAATATGTTTGTATTATTTTTCTTCTATATTGCTTTTTTATGTAGTAAGGATCATTATTTATTAATAAATAAGTTTTATTACTAGTCAATAAGTATGCAATTTATTACTAGATTAGTCGATACTCTTTGTTTTAAATAAATTAAAAATTCCGTACAGTATTTGGTAAAAAATTATATTAGTTTTAGAGTTTTATTTATGCTATGGTGCATGATGAAGATTCTTATTTATAGAAAGAAAATTATAGTATATCCGTTTCTGTGCCTTTATTTGTGTTTCATTCGATTTGTTTCGAATTATCCATACATTACACATGCACTTGCTTTATTTGGATTAAAAGAATAAATTACAGAAACAGAAAGAGTTTCTGTAGATTTTCCCCCTTGGACTTGAAAACGTGAAATCGATCTGAAATGCGTTTGTAAATTTCGCTGAATTTAATCGGGTAAAATAAGGGAAAAAACACAAACATTGCACCAATCGATGAAAATAATTGCAATGATATAAAAATTATAATAATAAGTTCTGTCTTGAGTAGAATAGAACAATTTTAACTTAAATTGCATGACAGTATTTAGTTCAAATTTATAGTCACCAGAGAATCAGTCACCACAGACTTCAAATTTATAATCCCACAGAATTCAGGAATTAACATACAATTTAAAGTCCGTATTATAGCTTAACTATCTAAAGGGTAGCAAGGTTTAAGAGAAAAAGGACATTTTGAAGCATACAAGGACGACCAATATTTCTACACTAGTGTAGAAAATTAAGAGAATTTGAAGAACTGGTCGATAATCTCTAGAATTACTGAACGATATTTTAATAAAATTTCATATGTACAGGCATTGATACGATACAAAACAAATATCCATTCAGCAATCTTAATACACACTTGTGCGTAACATTCGTTGGATATGAAAGGTATGAAATAGCCACAGGAAAATTCAGGGCAATTGCCACAAGAAGTGATAAACTCACTTATTTCAAGTAAGAAATCAAGCTGCAAGGCCTGTATATCTGTAAGAGGGGACCATATCCCCTACTAACCAATTTTTTTTACTTATTCTGCAAACGCTGTTTCATACCTTCCGGCTCCAACGAGTGTTACGTACGATCAAGATGTGTATTACAATTGTTGATTACTTATTTGTTTTGTATTGCATCAATTTATTTACCTATTAAATTTCATTTAAATTGGTAGTTCTGGAAATAATCGACCAAGTCTGCATATTATCTTAATTTCTTACACCAGTGTGTAAAGCAGGGCTCAAAAATTGTATTATCCGATGTGTGAAAATTCCATATATCTTTTTTACCCAAACATGCTTCACATATTGGCTTAGCTCGTTAAGTAGGATAATTGACAACATTTAACAAATAACAAAATTATTATTACAACGACTTTTATATCGTCACTCATACGAATAACAACGTTAGGGGCAGAATTTTTTCCTGAATTAACATTCACATGTAGAAAAAATTAACACTTTTAAGGTTCGGATATTTTAAGTTCTACATTCATTAAATGAATAATGCTAAGCAGCTTGCGTAATGAGTGCACAATGAATGCCACAGGAATACAAATTAGTTAGTTGGTAATGCCACATTATTAAAGCAAAAAGGTGCCACATAATATCACGTAAAGGGAAGTGCTAATTAGTTAGACAGTAGCGTGGGATTATGTTTTAATTTAGAATTATTCAAGTACAAATACTGTCATATAAATAAAAGAACGCTAATTGCACTGGTGTAAGAAATTAAGAGAATTTGCAGACTTGGTCGATTATCTCTAGAACTACCAATTTAAATGAAATTTAATAAGTAAATAAATTGATGCGATACAAAACAAATAACTATCCAACAATTGTAATACAAAAGCATGATTGTGCGAAACACTCGTTGAAGTCGGAAGGTATGAAACAGTGGTTGCAGAATAAACAAAAAAAATGGGCTAATGGGAGTATGGTTCCCACTTGCAGATATACAGGCCATGCAGCGTGATTTCATACTTGAAATAAGGCAGTTTATCATTTTACAATTTGAATTTACCAATTGCTGCGAAATAACACGAAGAAATTCGATGAGGTGAGTTAGCGAACGAAATGCGTTTTAACTTACTAATAAAGTATGTTTCTTTACTGGGTCCACCTGCACGCACGTGTACGCTTACATATTTGATGTACAAGAATATGCATTTTTGTCTAAAAGCAGTGGTTTTACATTTATTTCAGTTCCTTTCATGAAATTCAATAAAATGCGCAAATTCTCTTAATTTTTATCACCATCAGTATAGTTTCGTCTAATATTGTATTATTTGAGTAAACTTTACATTAATTAGCTTTACTCATATATGCTATAAAGTTGACCATTTCCTTACTTGAATATTTTTTCTGGCTGGGTGGCGCAGTTGGTTTGTCATCGGCCTTCTGAGCCCAAGTCTGTGGGTTCGATCCCCGGTCCAGACACCGGATTTTCGGGATGCAGAAAATCCTCAGTGGCCATGTCGTATGATTATGCGGCATGTAAGAGATCCCTAGAGTGCCTTATTGACTCTTGGCATTTCCGGCAAAATTAAATTCCCAGTGCACGTTAGCATCCAATTAGAGTCTCGGTGCTGCCATCTAGTGTGGCAGAAACTAGACGTCCAAATTAACATGACCAACGGTATCTCACCCATTGTGGTGGTCCTGATAGAGTGGATACCACTTCTGGAGAACGCACTAGGTCTGCTCATCGGTAAGACCGATTGTGCAGCTCATTGGAAATAAAAAAATAAATGAATAAATTTAAAAAAAAAAAAAATTCTTAATTATTGATTATTTTTTTAAATATTTCATTTAACATAATTTGATTTAGCTGTAAAATATATTTAATTAAATACGTAATAAATGAAAGTTTTTCAGTATCTTTAAAATATATTCCTATAAATGAAGCTTAAAACAAAGTAAAAGAAAACCTTGGCCTGATTAATATGACTGAAAAAGTTTCCAAAAACATGCTATGCTTCTTAAAAAAGGCAGCAATGTAAAATGACTTGGCTTTCCTAAAGCAATATATCTATATATCTATGCGTTTCCCTTTTTTAACACAACAGTTTCGTGTTAAACCAAGAATAGCAATTTAGTCTTGACTAATAGAATTCAGCGCGCTCTAAAATATTTTTTTAAAAAGATTTGCAGCTGAAATGCAAGACCGCTCAATGAATTATGCATTATTCTTTTTTCGTATAGTAGACGTGGCAGAATAAAAAGTGTTTTTCTGTGATTCTTTTCCATTTTTTATTCAATATTTTTTTTATACTTCCGTTTATCTCAACTCAAAACTGTCAGCTAATTTATTATTTTAAAGCAGTTTTGCCTCTTTTTATCACATTTTTGCCATCTTTCATTTTTTCCCTTCTAAAATAAAAGTTTTTCATGCCCCGACAAGAAGTATTGTTTATTTTTGTGGGAAAATAGAAAAAACTATTGTTTATCCTTAACTCGATAAAGAAGAATATTTCATTAAAATTCCTAAATAAACTATTTAAGGATTAGGGAATTGTTTGCTTAAGGGAATATGATTTTAATGTATGGTTATAAGCTGGATATAAATTTAAACCAAACAAGTTATTGATATAGTATGTATTTTAAGAAGAAGTGAATAATAAATATTAGTTTAGTAAATTTCAAACTTAGTAAAAGAAATTATTACAAAATAAAATTTGTTTAGTTCAAAAGGTACATATCTAATGTACATGAAAATATATCGAAATTATTCTGCCATACCTAATAACCTGTAACGGTGGAAAAAGTAGACAGGTTTTGACTGCTCATAAATAAGACTTTATTATGAAGATCTACCGGACGTAAATAAGAAAAACTAAATAGTTTCAGAATAAAAAAAAAATATAAATTCCTTAATGAAATAAGTATCTCACGAACTCGCTTTACCCCTTGGAAATGCATCTTGGCCTGATTTGCCTCACTTGGTTAGCAGGGTTTTTCGAGCTTTACTTTCCACCTTTATTTATTTACCATTTTACCGTTGGCACATTTATATTTATTCACATTTGCCATATCGGGATAAAAATCTCGTTTTTTTTAGAGTTCGAAGCTTGTTGGTTTTTCCATAGTTCTATTCTCCTTATACTTGCAAGTATGGCAATATGACTTCGCTTAATATTTACTTCGAAAGTATTTACTTTATTTCATTACTTTACTTTATTTCATTTTTATAATATCAAAGAGGGTGTAAAGTGTTACTTGAAAAAATTAAAAAGACAGTGGTGTTCTGTTTCAGTACACTACATGCCACTTCATAGTGATAAGGACAAAATGAGTACAACACAAGATAAAGAAATATATTAGACAAAAATCTGATACGTAAGAGAATATTAGGGGTTACCAGAATTTATAATAAGTTTTAAAATTGCTTTTAAAAAATATTCAGCGAAAAGCAGATGTAAAATAAAACTTTCAAACTCTATAACGCCATTGGCAATAAAGAAATGATAAAATTAGAATTTCCAATATAATTTTGCTTATTGCGAGAAATAATGTACTTTTGATTTAAAAATAAATAAATAAATAAACAGAGCTAGTGGAGTATTTCCGAATGATTAAAATATTTTAATCCATATGTAACGCTGTAGTTCGTAAAGAATTGAACCTGTTCTGTTATTTTAAAAAATAGATTAAACATTGTTTTTTTTTAACTCTTCTATCTATTTCTGAGAAAACAAATGATTTATCATTTTTTAAGCTATTTTTCAATTGAGCTTTTTCCTTGCTATGTTTAAATGTACTTTTGATTAAAATTTTTTCGCTCAAATGAAAATTTTTATGGAACATGCAGTCGAAAATTAAATTCTGGTATGTGCAACGCAAGCCATCCGGTGATACCGTATGCTTTGAGAGTGGCTCCCAAGTTTCCAAAAAAGTTGCACTAAATATCTTATTTTACAACTATCGTTAATCAGCCGACCCAATTTTGGCCGGGAGGTAGAGACCAGAAAAAGCTGGGATTTGAACCTAGATTACCTCATTGGCAGACGAGTGCTCTATCTCCTGAGGCAACCGGCTGCTCTCTTGTGTATATTTTTAACCCTCGTTGGACAGCCGTCGCAATTTTAGGTTTTGCGACTACCTATGTTTAACTCCATAGCCTTGTAATTTTGAACCCAGTTCAGAAGACCAGGAAACTCTTGGTTAAAGTATTGAGAGTAATTTGCCTTCCTGAAGAACTTTTTGATGGAACTAACACACATTTGTGTTTCCCAAAGGGACTTTAACCCATGATTTGTCTACCACTGCGGATATTTTTACATCTGAATTGTGGTCGGTGCAAGCCGGGTGCGAAATTTGTTTCGACTAGCCATCGTTGGGATTTGAACCCGGATGACCTCAGTAGAAACTAAACGCTCTATCCCATGGCACTTGCACAGAATATTAATATTTTTTTAACGCGTTTTTAATTTACTGTGCTGAGCGCAATATTTCTTACTTTCATGACTTATTGATTTCTTTTTCGTATTTGTATAATTCAATTCAAAAATATATCATGTTCACGAAAGTTTTTTTCTTTCTCTTTTCAGTTATGAAACAACGTTTCAACCCTCAAGTGTATGATGATTTTGTAGTTCGGGGAAACACTGCTGTTCTGAGGTGCCATTTGCCTTCGTTCGTGAGGGAATATGTCGTCGTCGATTCTTGGATTAGAAATGATGACCACATTCTTAAAATAACTGAAAATAAAGGTCAGTATTTTGTCAACCAGTTGATATAGTGGATGAATGAACCGCATACTGAAATGCAACTCCCTTATTACGAAGAAAATTCTGTAATATTCACATATAAAATGTCTTTTATGAATTCTCGCTATTATCCTATGTAATTGCGATACTTTTTGTAATGTTTTTTGCTTTTTTCTATTTAATAAAAAATAATTTTAATATTTAAAAATATTTTCTGCAATTAAGTCAAATGAAATCAAAGCATTTTACTGAAAAATGTCAAGGGAAATGTTTTTCAAAATTAATTTTTAAAAGTGTTATTAATACGAAACGAACAATACAAACCACGTAGAAAGAGGTAAATCCCTGATGGATCAGCCAACTCTGCCTTCTTGCATGTCATTGTCAAAATCAAACTGACATGCACGAAAGGCTTTTTTTATATTTACCAGTAATGTGTATGTCAAAAACTGAAAGATCTTGGTCGCACAGATGCTGCTGAAAAGATGACTAACCAAATCTGTGAGATTCTTTGTTTTTCTAGTATCAGAGCATCAGTAATTACAAACACATCTTCTTGCATTGACGTTTTTCTTAAGATAACTTTTTTTAACTATGCACTTATGCAGTGTTTACCATACATAACCGGCATGCGATGATGAATTCCGTGTGTTCCAGTAGCTTCAACCATCAAAAAACCAACCACACCCCTCTCTTCAACCTCGCTTGCCTCCAATGTTGAGTAAATATATATTTTTTTTCAATATGCTCACCTCCAGTGCAATAAAAAATAATTTTATAAGCCTGTAGATTTTCAAAGTGCATTTCTGAAACCTTAAAGGTGGCAATATTGACATACAATATAACATCGATATCTATATGGATGTTCGACAGTGTTGCCAACTTAGGCAAGAAATAAGTTCAAAGTAATTTCTTCGGTTATCATTGGACGTACCCCTTACATAAGGAAAAGCAAAGCATTATGAGGCTTAAATTATGCATTGGAATCAATCTCTGTGTACTAATGCTATTTGTGACCGAGTAAGATATTTATTGAAGAGAATTAGATCAACATCATTGCATTATTTCCTTATCTATTTCATGTTTCAGGACCTAAATTATATTGTCAGTTTAACTTAACAAGAGCGTTATAATGCATTTCATTTAGCATACTCTCCATACGAAATTTATTTATAATAAAACATAATATGTTTTTAAAAAATGTTTGATTCGCAATGTTTTATAATTATTCATATATCCTTCAATTTAATTATTTTATTGATGCATTTAATTTCTCAGGCTTTGAATGTGGAAATATATATGGAATGTGGAATGACCATAATACTTATAAGAAAAAATAGTTAAATTAACATTGTTTTGTTATTTCTTTTTCTTCTCGTGTTTTAAAATAAAATTATGTAGCCTATTCAAGTTCTTTTATATGTTAAGATGTATTTTATTTAGACAATTTTTATGCGAAGATTATTTATGACTAACCATAACATTTATCAGAAAAAATAGATTAACATAGTTACAATATCTTTTTCAAACTTAATACTGATATATAAATCAAAATACAAAATATTTAATGTTCCATAAAGCATAGACAAAAAAATACTGCGCATGTAGTTTATTCCGCGAAAAAAATTTATTGGCTTTTTCAAATAAGAAATTCTTTTCTTGAAGAAAAAGAATCCAGTTCACTCTATTTAGAATCCAAAAGAAAAGTCATATTTATGCGATAATTTTTTTTTGTGCTAAGAACAAATGACAATCATCAAACCCTTAACTATAAAAATAATAATTGCTATAAAACCTTAATTCGTTGTTAGAAATAAATTAGGGCTTTTAGCATTATTAGCCTGCAGCTAATGCGTATTTTACTACTTAGGAGTATTCATAAAAATAGTGATAGTTAAGTTTTATTTCTATTTGAAGCTAAATAGCTTTTTGAATATTCTTAATGCGTGATAATACTTCGTTTTTTAAATAATGCTTTTGTAACCAATAATGAGATTTAGTTATCAAATTACTTACACTTCACTTACACAAGTATATAACAAACGAAAAAACCCTGAGTTCATTCATTATTGAAATTCTATATACTTAACTATTTCTGGGTAATTGATAAGACATACGTAATATCTAACTATTCATTAGTGACAATTAGGGATGTTCTTTTCTTACATTCTACATGAAACTGAATTATTAAGCATAGTAACTTTTACCCTTATAAAAATGAGCAAAAGAGATAAAAATCTATTGCAAATATTCTTGTTGTTGTAGGTTATTAAGGCAAGTGATACTATTGTTCTTGCTTTCAAGTGGTGCCATCTACAGCCAAGAATTCTTATTCTGTCTCTCGCATACGTCACACAGGGCGGACACATTCATAAATCCATTATTTCATCCACAGATCGTAATTTCGATGAGAACCATGCAACGATAAATCTCCAATTCAGTACATAATTTGTTATGGCAACATGGATGACTTTGTTGCCCGAGCGATATAACATGCACTAGTCACCATTTAACTACATGGTGAGTATTCGGCTGGCAGGATTAGAACTCAGACTGGAATAAAACGTCCTGCCAACCAAGCTATTCCGTACGTGAAAATATGCTTAAATTTGGACAATGCTGTTTTATTTGAAATATTCTTCCAATTTAAATTTCTTCTACGTGTGTTTATCGTAAACACGTGCCCCTTCTTGACCCTCCCACCCATATTAATTTGAATTATCTTAATAGCAAAAAATAATCATAATAATCTTAAAAATATCTTAATAGCATACTTTTATTTTCTGCGCACATAATCATTGATCAGGCTTTTCATCTTTAAATTCCAAAACTAACTTCCTTTGCTTGTTTTCTGCTATGTACAGCTTTAATTATTTTATAACAGATTCAGCTCTTGCTCAACGCACTAAACACAGATGCCTCTCATCTTCAATCATTTCTGTTTAATTGTTAAAATAAATTTTTTGTCATTCACTTACTATACATTTTTGCCACCAGCTTCGGTTCTAAAGAACAGGCATGCCCCGCAGTGGACTGATCGTTAAGACGCGGTTCCCAGTAGATCACCGAAGTCAAGCATTATTGGCTGCAGTCAGTGTGTTGGTGGGTGACTTGGATCAGTGTTGGTGGGTGACTTGGATCAGTCTGCGTAGGGACCGAGGGTGTGCGGTATTGGTCCTCGTTAAACTGTTCTACCGTAAAGTGCTCGACTTCGCATGCAGGTCATCAGGCTACCGAAAAGGGGGCGCCATCCCCTCTGCGGAGGATTAAAATTGTGATGGTATGTCTTCATCTTCGGATCCTCCTCAGAGATATTTCCCAGACCGTCGCCAATAGTCCATTGCGCAGCTCTAGTGCGACGCAAATGAACTATAACCACAAAGAACAGGCATAGAAACATATTTTAATTAAAATTCGTGGAATAGATTTAATTGAAAAAAGTGTAAAATATCATAAAATGTTCTTCCTCTCCAATTCACCAAATTTCTAAAACAAAATCGCCAAAGATGAATTATCTATTCTGCTACATACAGTTGCTCACAATTCATTTCATGTAGCTGTTGTTGAATTCATAATAAAAAATAATTAATAGATATTTGAAGTGAACAAATTATCTAAATTTTGCAAGAGAATTTGCTAAAAAATAATTCATTAAGTGTGTCTGATTTATATGTAAGTAATGTGCTGCTAAAATGATGGTTGCAACATGATTATACTCAGCTTGATTTTGTCAAACCAAGGCAACGAAATTTTTCTGAACTTGTTTTGAACAGCCATGTTTAGGATGATGCAGTTTTTCGATATTTAAATTAGACAAAATCAACACAAACAGAAGATAGACCAATTTTTATGATAGAAAATGAAACAATCACATATGATTATGATAACGAGGCTAAAGGATTTGTATATAAATAACTTTTAATATTATGGTGAAACGAACTCACAGTCCTTCATCCTTAGATTGTATTTGGCCATCGACATCTACTAAATTTTAAGCCCTAAGCAATTGAAAAAACTACTCTATCACTCCTTTTTAACTTCCTTGATTGGTGTATGGGAGGAACAGATGATACTGAATTTCAAAATTTTGCAAAAACATTTGATAGTACAAACATAATTTTTTTTCAATCGCTCAGGATGTAAATTATTTGGAATCAGCTGAATGAAAACAAATGAAAATTCAATGCAATGAAAAGCAAAAATGTATAGATTAATACATTTAAAGAATTAGGAACATCATGGACTTAATCAAATTATCTTATGCAAACCTTTGAACTTTAAGGGCAGCATACTAAAAGTAAAATACATGTTGTTCAAACTGAAATTTAAAATTTATATTGCTGTATCATTTGGCATCTCTCTGATCTTATCTAGCATCTGATTATCAAGTTTTGTTATTGTTGCTTATGCCCACTTGACCATCAGAAGCATTAAATCAAGTCCATGAACTCATCTAAAAATCTCCCTGAGCTATCTACTATTGCAGCTGGGTTGGAGACCAGGTGACTTTTCTGGCAGCTAATACACGATAGGATGTGGGCAGGAGCAGACTGGTTCACATTACACTTAGGGCAGAGCGGATAGACTATATAGGATAGGGCAGCCCGCAACGTGACGTTGGAATCGAGTGAGTCCGCTTCTAAGTCTGGCAAGCGCCGTTTGGACACACCTATTGCTTGTCCTGATCAGAGCAAGACCAGGCCGGCATCCCCCATACCAATAATGCACAGGAGCTTTTTTCCAACAGGAACCAATATCTTTACCTAGTCCGGGTTGCCATTTCTGAGAAAGTAAGAAAGTCATTGCCAGCAGTATTTCTATGACTGCCCTCACGGGCGAGACCGTCAGCAATTTCAATCCCGTAGACATTCACGTGCGACTGTACGGCACTGAAAGAAAATCCTATTATCGTGACTCAAGCAATTTAGAAGCTGGTCAATGTTTAGTGTCATTCTGTCACCATGCCTCCAACATTCAGGCAGGTGCTGTATGGAGCTATGGCTGTCACTCAGAATCCATACATCTGAATCGAAATTGTCAGCAATGCAAAATTTCACAGTTTTCTCTATAGCTATTAGCTCCGACCTAAAAACCGAGCAAAAATCAGGACTTTTGCTCGGTTCATATCAATAAACTATCAAGTATTTATATTTGTCGTTATTGTTTTTAAAAAAAGTTTTCCGAATCCTACAGAACACGGATGGATAGTAAAGGAAGAAAGTATAAACATTTTTTGGAACAGTATTCCATTTGTACCAAATAGCTCGAAAAAAAAGAAATAAAATATTTTATGTGCATGCCAAAAGTCTTGTTGTTACTCTGATTTACGCTCATGTACCTATTGCGTAATGGACAAGAACTACTAAGTGTTTAACTGTTCAAGTAGATTTAGACATAGTCATGATGATTTAGATGTTCTGGAGATTTCGTAAAAAATTACCTCTTAAAAAATTATAATAAATTCTCTCTCTTACTTTAATTCAGATTGACATATCGCACCCTTGCTACAAAAGTGCCACAACTCAAAAAACTACGTTTTCCAGGAATTGCAAAAAACTGTTCCCGGGCTGACTAGGCACATTTTAGTATTTTTGAATTTGTCAATATGAAGACCGATACATCTCAAACTATGATCGTTAGTCATTGTTCTAGTTTTCCCATCTTTCCGACTCAAAATTCAAATTTTTCAAGTTACGACTGTTTTGATTTCTCACGTACAAAGAATGGAGTAAATTATTTTGAGTTGGGGCACTTTCGAAGATTGTTTTCTGGACATATGACACTCTTGATGACTTAAAATGAAAATAGCTTTTTAGTTACGACGTTTTGTTACTGCTCCATCATGGATTTATTTTACGTTTTTAAATGATCTAATAGAGATCAACTAGGTAGGTACAATACAATGGGTAATGTGTGAATAAAAAAAGTTGCCCAAATTAATGAAAAAGTAATAATATTTTTATTTTTCTCAAACAAAACTCTTTGACGAATAATAAACTGTGAAAAAGTTCAAAACAACAAGAACGATAAGAATAATTAAATAGTAATGCTAATGACGACAGTTTCAGTACACTCATATTGCAGATTATATTATATTATTATTATATTATATATTATATTATTATATCATATTGCTGCTTTCACTAGATTCCACACGAGATCTGATCATTTTGTGTCTACAAAATTATTATAATAATATAACGAGAAAAACGTTAATCAAAAGAACTGGTTACATAAAATAATAAAACCTGGTAGGTAGGTACCACTTAATTTAACAAATTAAAATATTTGAAATTAATGTTCTTCTATCAGGCTCACAACTGGTAGCACGTGGTTACATTTTGCAAACTTATTCAAGAATAGTTTTAAAGAAAGAGTTGTAATAAAACTTTGGGACTATGTTTTTATCAACAAGATCTTGGATATCTCGTTTTTTATTGTCAGGCAACGGAATCTTAGCTGAATAAGCCTGAACCAACTGGATGGTATTCAAATCTTCTTTAGATCGAGTTTTCTTCTTGTTGCACATGTCTACCTTCTTGAAAGTTTCGTCACTGTAGGATGTTTTATAGAAGAATGAACGAGGTTGATCTTGTTCGACACGAAGTATCTTGATGTCTTGCCACTTTATTTTGTTCTTCTCAGTGTCCATATTAAAGTTTTTACCCCATTGCTCTTGCAGCAGTTTTAAGTCATAAAAATCTTCGAATGTGAGCTCATGAACGCGGTAAGGGGGACCCTGTTTTTTCGCTGTCTGAATCAGAGTCACGTACTGTGCAGGTACGTAAATCGGTGAGGATTTTAGATGTCTCGATGTCGCCAAAAGTGACACATTTTGAGTTCAAACCAGCAAATGTTTTTCACTCATTCATCAAAAACGACATAATTCAAAATACGAAACAATCCTATTCCACAAATGAATCATCTAAAATGCCGCAATTCAAAATCACTCAACTGATCACTACCAATTGAAACAAAAAAAACGCCACAACTCGAAATATAACAGTTTAGAAGATAAACGATACGCACGTTACTCTACGACGGCTGGACGACAACTCAAGATGTGGCATTTCAGTGGAAGGGGTCCTATGCATCTTGATAACAACAAAACGCCATAACTGCCCTCTGGCGGCTGATTTTTCAATGCAACTTCTGGCTCTTTTGAAGATTGGTAGAGACGTGTAAACTACGTCTAATGACGGTCATAACTCAAAAATTACAATTTTTGAGTTGTGGCACTTTTGTAGCAAGGGTGCGATATATAAGAAAATTTCTTTTTAAAAGAAATAAAATATAAATAACCTCACATCATTACGAAATTATAATATTCTTTTTGGTGTATTTATTAATGGCAATATTAATATTATATTAAGATATTATTTTAACCTCATCAGAAAGTATTATGTCTATATCATGTCTAATTAAAGAAAAAAATTTATCTCCAGGTTCTAATTTGAAAAGTATATAACTTAGTCAAAACACTGAAAATATCTTAAAAATATTAATCTTGGAGTACCACTTATCCTCGTGCAAGTATTATTGTTCAAATGTTTTTCGGTAAACTTGGTGTTTTTCTAGTTAACAATTACTATTTAAGCCTATTATACGCGAAACCTTTAACAAAACCCGTTTTTTAGCCTACTGTTGTTGCTTTGTCTCTTGTCTAAAACTGCTAAAATGCACATACTGTAGTTTCAGTCTTCTAAACAATGACGTTCCACATTTTTTAGACACTAAACTATTTAAGAAACAAACGCATCCACAGTAGATATACCAATAAAGACAGAAGAAGAAGTTTGAACAACTAAAATCCAAAAAAAGCGTGACAAGAAACATGTATAACAGAATTTGACGGGAGCACTAGGGTGTAAAAAATTTAATTAGAATCTATTTCCCATATAACTGGGAAATGATTTGATTCTAGAGAGAGTATCGCCAAAATTATTCGTTTCTTAATAGAGAATGATTCCCAAAAATCAAGTTCGGTCGGTGAAGAGCAGTGCTGAATGATTTCAGCATAGGAAAGCTCAAATCCTGCAATTAGAATTTTAGCTACGGAAACAATGAGAGCGGCTAATGTCTTTATACATATCTTTCGCATTTTCTTTACTCTAAGTTTAAGGGTACGGTTAGTTGACCCACGTACCATACTGGCATAAGATAAGGACCATACTATCTTGGGATTTGAAAAATTGTTCAGCTGTTAATGACAACACTAGGGTCCTTTAAGGTTTGCAAAATTGAGTTGATTTGCGAGCGAAATTTAAAAAAAATGAATTTAAACTTACATTTAGAAAAAATCTTTAAAATTTGAGGACTGACTTTCTAATAATAAGAGTGAAATTCTTGAAGTTCAAATTAAAGAAGTTAGATGGATTTCGAGATTAATTTACCATAAATGGAATCAATAATATTAGAAGGAAAATCGTAGTCCAAAGCGATCGCCTCATTGTAAAGCAGGTTTTCATTTGGGAGATAACTATTAGTTCAAACTTTAGAAGCACATTAAAAAAAATGCGAATAAAGCAGCTATGTTTTGATTAAAAGGCTGGGGTGATTGGTTATGAGGGTAAATGTAATTTTGAGAGTACGATTAACAATGTTTAATCCTGCAACCTTGCAATTTTTTTTTTATGTCAGCATTGTGGCTGGTACGAATCGGGAGCAAAATTCGTATCGATCAACCAAAGCTGGGATTTGAATGTGGATTACCTCATTGGTAGGCGAATGAGGCACCTATCCCCTGAGGCACCGGACGGCTCTCTTGTAAATATTTTATTTTATTTTATAACCGTAGTTGAACAGATTTGGGGTTTACAACTACATATATTCAACTCGTTGCCTTGTAATTTTGTACCCAATCCAGAAGACAATGAAACTCCTGGGTCAAGTATGGAGAGAAATTTGCATTCGATTGTGGAGGACTTTTCGATGGAACGTACCCGCATTTGCGTTACATGGACAGGAAGACCAAGAAAACACTCTCACTGTTACTCTGACGACAAGAGGACCCTAAACCATGATCCGTATACCACTGAGGATATTTTACGTTATCACTGTGGTCGGTGTAAGCCAGGTGCGGAATTCAATTCGACCAGCCAACGCTGAGACTCGAACCTGGTTACCTCACTGGCAGGCACACGCAGGCTTGTGTACATTGGACTTAGAGCTGTTACGCAACTTTACTTAACTCAACTTTAAAAAAAAAATTAAATATATGTCCTAAATAAGAACATGTATCAATCTTCCATCGCTTTACATAGTTGGAATTCTAATCACATTTTTGATTTTTCGTCAGCTGAAGTCAGAAGACACTTCTCTTTATCTAATAAATTTAATTTTTGGCAATCAGAAAGCAGTTTAAAAAATTATTATAATTTAGTTAAAGATATTTTAGTATTCCATTGTTTTCCAATATTTTTAAATATGTCACACCTGTTTCTCATCACCCTTCTTTAATTGTCTTGTTCAAACTTTTTTCTCTGTTCCTATTGGTTTAACCACATAATACGCATTTGTCTGTTTACTTCTAAACTGTCATTCAGAATTCTGACATTGAGAAAAGCTTTCGTTTATAGAATCGAAACTATAGTATGCTCACTTCTACACTTTTATTTGTGCTTATTTACGTCGTTTTGTTTGTTGTTGTATGATTCTACACATTCAACATCTAACCTTGAAATCTAATAGCATCTTGTACAATTGATTATAAAAGCAATAACACGATTCAGTCTCCTGATAAATTATAGTATGATTTTGTCTCCGGCTGATTATTTTATTTTTAAAATGTTTCACTGTTAAAAAAAATCTTTATTTTACATTATTATTTTTTATTTAAAACTTGATACTTTAATTTTAATTCATAGAAAACTTATAAAGATGTAAAAGAATGATGTAACATATAATTTCAGCTGTCAAAATGTATTTATTTTTTCACGCAAGCTATATGCCGAAACAACGAATTCCGATAGTTACGCTGTGATGTAATTCAATAATACATTTACTTGACACTTTCATCGCGTTTCAAGTTATGATTTCTTATTGATTTTTCCCAAAGAATTCCCTAAGAATGGTTGTCAACATTCATCTCTATGTTTTCGGCACTTTCATTTAATGTAATATTTCATCTATGATGTCTTTTGCAGCGAGGTCTTACACCGTTCTCAGATCTGGCGAGCTTTTGATCCATGACACACAAGAAAAAGACTCGAATTGGAGTTACCGCTGTCAGACGAGGCACAAGTTAACCGGTGAGATGGTTACCAGTGTCAGTTCCGGTAAAATAACAGTCACCGGTAAGAAAGATTTTGATTGCTTTTGATTCAAAAAGGAGCGCTGTAAGCTGCCATTATTTTGTTAAATTCGAAAGCTTAATGCCCTGTGTCATGTTTTTTTGAAGATTTTTTTCTTTTATTGAGAAAGAAGTTGGTTGGAATCGTTATTTTTGAAAAGAAAACATGAGTAAAAGTATTTTTGGTTACTGAAAATTCCTCCTTTTTTATTTGATTTTTGTTTTTCGTACAAACTCATCGATAAAAAATTTATCTTTTTAAATAAAAAGTAAGGTATTGCTCTTCTTTTGTAACTTAAAACATCATTAGCTTAGTTTCTCAAGCTAGGTAAAGGTAGTCGTTTGAATCATTAAATCAAAATCTCATATAAGTCATAACTGAATACATAAGTCAAAAGTTACAAAGAATTCTCGTTTAATATTTTGTGCGTTGTACAATGATTTAGGTTAACTGTAATTTAACTATGCGTTACGTGAAGCTGCAATAACTTCTCTTTTTTTGATAAAGTAAGATGAATTTTATTTATCTATTGTAGTTATTCATAATTACTTGCATTTCTCTTTTTTTTTCTTTAATTCGTAAAAATATTTTGTTAAATCCCCGGTAAGCTCTTTCCATTCTATGCAAGATGTTCTGTAAAGACTACTGACCTTAAAAATGAATGAAAATACATTGGAATTCATGAAATAAAATACTTATGTTGATTTAAAGAAATGCACTAGAAAAAACATCTTTTAAATGTAAAAGTGATTAAACCCATTTGAATAAGAGCTTACGTAAATTAACGTATTTTTTAAGTAATTTCAGTATTTCATATCTTTTTAATTTTTATCATTATTTTATAAGACATTTTTACTACGTAGCTTTATAAGACATTTTTACTACGTAGCTTTATAAGACATTTTTCCTACGTAGCTTTGAAATAAAAACTTCTTAAAAGGGACTGGAATGCAAAAAGTTTTTAAAATTATAATAATATTTTTTAGCAAAAAAAACGCTTTTTCCAATTTTGAAAGAAAAAATACAAGCATGCTTTCATCTGAATTGAAACGCAAAATGAAGATTGGATTCTTTTTATACTCTTCCATTGAATTTCAAGTCGTGCTAAAGATTAGAATATTTTTTTCCTCCGAAATAAATTTTTTTTTCGAGCTTAAAATTAATGTATGGATAACTTTTAGCCAAAATAACTCTTTTTTTTAAATTTAGTAAATAACGTATGTATTTGAATCAAACATTAAAAACATATTTTTTTAAAGTTAGTGAATTTTTAAATTTTTAAATATGCATCACTCATTGTTGAGACAAAATTCTGCATGCTTATCAAACAATAAAATTCAAAATACTTAATTTCAAAAAAAAAAAAGTTAAGCAAATTCATCCCGTTTTTAATAATATTTTAAATAGTAAAAAATAGTATATAAAACGTTTACCATAAAAACTTTCGTTAAAGTACGGTATCATCAGTAGCTTATGATTTCATTTTAAATTTAATAATAAATAGTCAGACTCATTTTAATATTTATAACGCAAAAATTCAAATATTACAAAGTATTATATATTCATCAAATATTCAATCGTTTCTGTTTATTTACAGTTGTAATGCGCTTTATATCATTAAACATTTCGACATTAGTAACTTTAAATGTTGCTATCTATATTTTTTTTTAAAAAGAGATAATTTCTATTTCTCATTTCATTCAATTTAATTCTTTTCAGTCGAAGAATAAATAAAAAAAAATTATTTTTGCTCTGATTAAAATTGAACTTCCATTAAAAGTCTTCCTAAATGCTATTCAATTACTCGCAGTATTCTCAAAATTTCATTTGGTAAATGTATTTTTCCTTATGAGAATTGATTCTAATGGTTTGAAACAAATAAATACGGAATATTTTATTAGTTGTGACATTTTAAAGCAATAAACAATTGTGGAGTTAACATTTGTAAACTTATATTTAATTTAAAATTGCAATAAAAATATAATTATTTTATTTTTAACTCAAATAATAAAAAATTTAATATAATTGATTCATTTCCTTAGTAAATTGCATGTTACTATAATAAAATATTATATTTTCAAATGTTAAAGTTTCTGGAATATTTTTTTCCAATGCCCACCTGGAGAATGACCTAGGTCATACAGGTACCAGAAGGGCAGATTTGTTGACCACTCTTTCAGGGGCACCATATTAGGTGGGTTAACGTTGCACCCACATTAAGACAGATAGTACAGAGATGGAAAGAACATCCATGCCTTGCCCGGGATTCGAACCCAGAGCCTTTCTGATGCAAGGGCAGTTCTCTAACCCCTACACAGCCCGGTTGGCAGTTTCGGGAATATTATATAATTTTTTTTTTTAAATTCATAATGAAGCTGCAAAAATTCCTGGAAACTCTCGAAATTCGAATAATTGCCTTTTTAAATTATTTTTTATAGATTAACCATTTAAAAGGTTCCTTTAAATTAAAGATTGAAGATTTTATTTGACGTAAACTTAACTAAAAGTTGATCTAACTAAAAGAATGAGTAATTAAAATGAATTATTTTTTTAACAATGGCATACCTGCAAGTGACGTAGTGTGGATATTTCGATCCTGATTGGTTGTTGAAACGGGAAATTTGTTCAAGTTAACTGTTCTTTCCTTTATATTTCAAGTAACCCAAGCCCGTCAAGCATCAATTCTCTTAAATGATACATTCTATATTCTTGCACAAAGATTTGAATTCTTTCATTATATATTTCTTACTTAACACAAAGATGGACAAGAAGTCACGTAGAGCATAAACAAACTAACTATGCATCGAAATTGCCAGGCACACAAAACAAAAATACATCACATTCACAATAAAATACAGAAAAAAATAAAAAATCTAAGTAAAGTAAAAGACGTAGAAGAGACCGATTATATTTCAATAAATTCGGTGCATGATACGGTAATTTACGTTAATTAGGTCACGTTAATTAAGCTTATCACGTTAATTAATTTCACGTTAATGAAGATTCTAGTGGAGAATCTTAGCTAGACTTTAACACTCCATTTTGCTTAGAAACGATCAGTTGGAGCTGACGTCATAGGTCCCATGTAGGGGTATCTGTGATCTTCATCTTGAAGTGCAAGTACCCAAATGAAGATAAAAATTATTTTACACTAATTTCCATACTGCTGTCGACCCACTAACGGGAAAATTTTGATTTTTAAGGAGAATAATAAGTGCTTAAGCGGATAAAGAAAAATATTTTGAGATTTCGATGACCAAGTTACACTTTTTTAAAATAAGTTGAAGGACATTATTGCCTGGCATGGCATTTTTTGATACGCAGACATCTTTTTAATCATTTTGTGATATTTCCAATCGCTCGACTTTCAGTTGTTCACATGCATTGTCGAAAGAAGAAAAAAAACCTGTCTTTTGTTTAAAGTACGCAGTTGTAGAAACAACAAACAAAACATTTGAAAAATGTATAAGAAAAATTCAATATTTTTGTAGATCTCTAAAGTGATGAAATAAACAAATTTGCAGGCCATCATAAGTTATCAGAAATTAAGAAAAAATAGTGTATTTTCCCGTCGGTAGAAACTCTTAACCTCAGAGAAATAAATGAAGAGCTTCCACTCTAATGTTAGAGCATATAAAAGACTTTTTTTCGATGGGCGCCAGAATGACAAGAGTCTGTCAGAAACGGTTTTAGAGATTGCTTCGGCAAAAATTTTTATCATCAGTTAGACTGATGAATTAATAAGTTCGGAGCAGGATAACTTGCGGGCATGCGTTGTGAATAGGAAATGACTTAATCTTTCAAACATAATCAAATCAAGACAGAAACATCTCTCATCTTCTTTTAAGTTAAATATCCAATAAATTTCTTCTTTTGTTTTCTACTCGGAATAGAAAACATTATCACTTCAGTCTCCATGAGCAACAAAACTACACTTACTTACTTCTTCTTCCTCTTAAACTTAATCTTCGCATCATCAGTTAAACAGCAAGAAAAAGGCTCAAATATGGACCTACACTGTAAGAAATTTCTCAAAAAAATGTTAAATAACATAATTGTTATTTCATCATATTCAAACAAAATAGTTAAATAAGCATAAAAAAGATGGTATTCAAACTGTTAACTGTGAGAAAAACTATCTATTAAACGCTATCCCCTAATACGCTTAAACAATTAGAATTTCATCGTTCTAACTAAGTCCACCTAATGAAACAATTTAGTTCATTGCAGCTGGGTACACATTCTATTCAAGAAGGCTAATCTGTCAATCTCGTGACAAACAGAACGGGGGTTTTAGTACCAACGTTGACACTATAATATTTCATTCCCTTCAACGCATGAAGAGTTCCCAGTGTCCTGCACTCCCCAATTTGCGACCCTGAACTTTTAAATTACGATATTTCCATTCACGCATACATGGCAGACCATAAAATTTCGTAATACAATAAAATCTAATCTAGTTGAAACAACCAGACAAACTATTTAAACCACATTCCACTGTTCATTTGATAAACTACGACTCAACTAAAACGTATCCCCATTGCCAATTTCCTAACGAAACGCCTATCAATGTTCACTTAAATTTATTTTCTACGGTTTTGAATCCTTGCTACTTTTAAACGGTTAAAAAACCGTTCAGTTTCGTATTTACCGTATGATTAGGTCATACGATTACTCGACTTACTACGTATGATTGAATCAAAACAACAAGAATAAAGCACAGATACGAACACATACTAGAGTTTTTGTTCTATAAACAAGAATTTACTCAATATTAAAACATGAAATAACAGGAGAAAGTAATTAGACAGGCATGTTGCCGTAAGAAATGAAGTGGCTTAACTAGTGGAAGCAGAACAAGCTAGAAAAAGAAAATATAAGAAAGGTGAAACAGATGCAAAGGAATCGGGTGTTAACCACGGCATGCAAGAAGGAGGAGATTAAATTATAATGGATTACTTAACGTTAGGAAAGACTTTTAGATGCTAGGAAGATCATTAACTAAATTATAAAGATTTTCCAAATTATTGACCCTGGCTTCTGCCAATAAATTCTTACTTTGAAGAATTCTAATAATTTTAGAAATCAATTCTAACTTAATTCTTTTATATAGTAGGCTGAGGTTTACACCCGACTCCTTTACACTTGTTTCTTATCTATTTTTGTTATCTTTGCTCGAACTTGTTTAGCTTTCCTAAATGGTTCTCTATTTTCTTAATCGAAACGTGTTTGTCTCCTTACTTTCTTCAGTCACTCTGAGTTTCATGACTGAGGTTTGTTCTTGTTTAAAAAACCGGAATTATAGTATGTCCATTTTTGTAGGGATTTTTATTTATTTTATTATTTTGTATTTTATTCACATTGTTTTGCCTCACATTGTTTTGAATTGAGAAATTTTTTAGATGCAAATTAAAGCATAAATATTTTTAGCGGTATAATTTCTTAAAAAATTCTAACTTATTTGCATTCAATGTGCTTAGTGTAATAAAAAGAAACATTTTAAATTTGGAGTAACATTTAAAACTCAATCTTGAAAACCCAATGAACTTGATTTTTACTTTCAAAAGTAATAACTCAACTGCTCATTAAAGATGAAAGGAATTGATCCAGGTTAAAATGATAAATACATCATCAAAATATAGAAAAGAGGAATTAATAAGATTATCAGCCAGGTAAAATTCCGATACTCACCTGCAATTCTTCTAATCCAAGCCTTTACTGATAAATATTCAAAGTGACGTGATGAAATTCAAAATGCATACTCCCCTCGTAGAGGTGTTAATCATGTGTTGCTAATTGGACTTACTTGGTTCGTTTGCTTGGAAAAGCGGGTGGCAATTTTGAAAATAATTATGAGATAAGCTTTCAAGGTTTAGTATTCACTTAAATGCTGTGGGTGTGCTCAAACCTAGGATTACCTACTGAGAATATTACTAAATTATCATGGGTCCTCAGTGAGAGACTTTATTTCCTATATTGCATCCAACAAAATGTATTCTAATTAATTTTTTAAAGTTAAGGTAACCTATTGTTGCTTACATTACAGTAATTTTTTTTTATCAGATAACATAATTTGATTTTCCATGGACCGAACTACAGATCCTGAGAGTTGGGTCACCAGACATTTGGGATTTCTGCTAGAATAAGAATAGTTCACATTAGATTGACAGCTGCGAAAATTAAAATTTATAATTTTGAACTTTATGCGGAAAGAAATCTAAAAGAATGGAACTGATATCACTGAATTTAAGTTAGTGCCATGGATTTTTCTATTAAGAACAAATAATAAAATATACACTATTGAAACTGTTATAAGAGAGGTGTTATATCAAGTTAGGGCATTCGCAAATGCACCCTCCCCAGATTTCACATTAAGTTAATTTTGCTGTAAGAAAACGCTTTTAAATAATATCTGTTATTTTCTGCTGAAATATGCAGTACATATTAATTTGAAATATTTAAGCAAGGCATTAAATAACTTTAAAATTCGCTAGGATAAATACTTAATAAATGCTGAATTACATTGCACTAAAACAAAAAACATTTAGGTTCTTCCTCTGAAATAATTATAATACATAATTTTTTGAATAAAAAAATATAAATTCGGCAATATATCTTAACGAAAACTAATATTATTTTTCTTATGAAAATTCTATTGAATATCCTGTTAAGAAAGAATTTAATACTTAATACTACATAAAAAAAACACCTTTAAAATTCGTTCTTCTTCAATATCAATCAAAATATAATGGAATCCTAATTCAACGAATTCCATTTCAGTCCTTTGTATTGGAGCACTTTTGCTGGATAAAAAAAAATGTAATGGAAAAATATACCCGAATCATGATCATCTTCCTTTATTCCCACTTCATCATTATCACACATCTCGAGACTTCAATAAACTGTAACCGCTGTTCCTTTTTATAGGAAAAACACAGATGGATGAAATGCGGCATAATAGAACGGAAATAACTTCCCTTTGTGGAAAGAGAGCAGCAATTTCGATTCAGGAATAGATTTACCAACAGCCCGGGACCGGATATGTTTAGGACCCGCTATTTCCTTCTATCAGCACCTCTTCCTACACCTAAGCCTAGTACAATCCTTTAATTAAGTTCTAAACATATTTTGATTACTTGCACGCGTGGATACAGTGTTGGAACCGCGTAATTTATTTCCTACGCAGAAGCAATCGCAAACCAAAATATGAATGGCCTTGGTTGTCATTTATTACGGACAGGTTCCTTTCAGCAAAATGGAACTGTTGTCTGAAATACTGACACCGTTATGCTCCGCTAACAGAAGTAGAAAAGGAATACGAATGTTCTCATTTTAGTCGTAATTAAATTAAGGTAGAAGGGAAATTTAATCAAGTGATGTAAAAGAGAATATTAAGATTTATTAATGAACGCTGAAAAGCTTTAACTCTATGAAATTCTGAGAGAAATAAGATTTGCTTCAATTAAAAGCAGAGAGCTATTTATAGTTGTACAACTGTTTGCTCGCATTCTAATCAGTTAGGGAAAGGGTGGAATTTCGCGATGTTTTTAAGAAAATCGTAAAAGAAAAAGTAATATTCACTGACAACCCAAAACAATTTAAATTTTGTAAGCAAGTTCAGAGTTTAATCAACTTTTTAATAGTTTTTCTTGATAAATAATGAAGTTATTTTTAATAAAAAAAATATCCCGTATCAATTGGATAAGTTAACATATAGGATGAAATACTCTGATATGTCTCGGTCTAAATTTAAATAACTTGGTAAGACGTTAATAGATCCTTAACCTTTACGGTAAATATTGATATCTATTCATATTTTTACTTAAATTTATTAATTTGATAAACGCTTACTAACAGTCTAAAACAAACAGTACAAAATTTAGTAATCTTTTTAAGTAATTTTTCTTGATGATATATAGCAAAATTACTTGTAGTTAAAAACTTCCCTATCATTAGGATAGGGTATCAGATCTAATAAAGCACTCTATGTCTATTCTAAATTGAATTAGTTTAGATACTTATTGACTTTTAAAACTTATGGGAAATGATAATATCTACATAGTTTGTTTCTTAAATAATTAATTGGAGTAATACTTAATAATGCAATGCAACAATCATAAAAGGATTTATTAAGTTTTTAAATGGATTTTCGTGAAATGTACTAAAATTATATATAAATAAGAAAAAATCGTTGTCTCTAAGATATAAGACATATCTCATAAAACACTTCTGATATATTGATGATCCTTTTAAATTTAAAATAATAAGTTTAAAGGCATATGAAATATCTTATGGAAAATGATAATACTTAAAAAGTTTTGCTTAATATACAAGTGACAGTTAAAGTAACAGCAAAGATTTTGCTTTAAAAAAGGAAAAGAGATCATTTTTCTTATTTATAATAAAAAGTGGTGTTATTCTAAAAGCACTGGTTCTAAACAAAACTATACATTTTAAAAACTACTTAAAAATGATGTTTCTCAAAGCATAGCATTTAATGAATAATGAGGGTACAATTGAAGTAATCCGATGACAATTTATTTGAATGCCTGTAATTCCAGTATGAATTAGTATGTTAAAAGAATGTGAATGATATCATTAGTGTTATTTTTTTTATTTTTTATTATGTAAAACGAAAGATAAGCTACTAATTTCTTTTAGTAGTTATTATTCAGTGAACTTTTTATATACTAACGGTAATGAAGGAAAAAAAAGGAAAATGCATTGTTCTGTATTTATCTTTGAAAATAGTTTTATTTATTTTTAATTTTTAAGTACATGGACCGTAATACGTATGATAATTTTCATTTATTTTAAATAACAATCTTATTATAAAATACCTTACTATATAGTACTTATCCCACAAGCATAAGACAATAGATTGACAAAAGAAGATGGTATCAATTAAAGAGTGAGGATTATTGTTGATAAAGATAGGCACCAATTACGTTAAACATATAATTGAATTTGTTGTGTGTGTAGTTTATGAAACAATTACAAAACCTAATCAATCATGTAAACGTAATTTGATAGGTTGAGTTCGCAGCATCCATGATGATGATGGCGCTTTAATGAAAAGAATCAATAAAGGGGGGTGTTAGATCATTCGATAGGAAAAGGGAAGTGCCATAAGTGACACCTACAGAAAGCGATTGACCCACTAAAACGGTTACTTCAAGCTCGACGCGATAATTAATAGCTAGCAATCCATCAGTGACAGGTTTCTACCGAGTAATTAGTGACCTACTTAAGATATTGCGAAAGGAAGAAAAAAAATTATTTCGATAATAAATAGACCTTTTAATTTTGTATGTATATATTTATATATTTTATTTAATTCTTCAAGATTAACTTCTCCTAATTCAGAAAAGGAATAACGCTTTTTAATAAGCATTTCCGGAGTTTTAGTAAAATTTTCTTGAAACTAAAGAGACTTGAACAGAAAAATTTATGTGTTTTGGATTCCTTGTCAGTATTAAATATATTGAGTCGAAAAGCTATTTATTATAAATACATTAAATGAACACACATTGACTTGCATGTTTAACCCTTTCGCGACGAGTTTTTTTTTTACAACAAAACAATTTTGGTAGCATAAATTTTGAGTAGGGAGCACTATACTAAACCTAAGATGTTATATTTTTAGAAGGATTTTAAACACTGATTTAGGACCGGGACATATACGTCCCATCAGTCCTGACAACTGGGACATATGTGAACCAGTAGTCTTCAATGAGTAATTTTGTAAAGAAAACCAATGCTCACATAGGAGTGTTGGGATAATGTGTTCCGATAATAAAAACGGAAGTAAAACTTTGCCACTTATCAGTTTATTAGAGGTAATCCGCTTCGTGAGTAACTTCTCTGGACTTATATTTATAGATCAATCAAAATAGATCGAATATAGACGGTATTTTCCAAAACTAAACTATTTACGTTCGTACAGTATGGAATGACCTGCTACAACACTTCACAAACGCAGGTATTACATTATGTACGGTAGTGCTATCTATGTTCTGTGAATGAAAATACCGTCAAAAGTATTGGCAGGACTGGTCGGAAAGTCTCCCATTCGACAGAGAAGCGTTTCTGTCGCAAAAGATTTTTTCGAAATTTGCCAAGGGACGTATGTGTCCCGTTAGGCGCGAAAGGGTTAAGAAATCGGACATAGGTCGAAATAGTTATTTAAGAAAATGGACACAGCGAAAATTCACTTTTTCAATGTTTTTCTCAAATTTAGCAACTAAACAAGATAATTATGTGCTTACTTTTCCTTACTCATTTAAATATTCTTCATAATCATTACCAGGGAGCCGTTGCGGCTCAAGCGATAGGTTTGGTTCTCAACAACGGCTAGTCAAAACGAATTCTGTACCCGGCTTGCACCAACCAAAGCGACAGAAAATTAACTTCAGTGGTAGACGGATCATGGGTTAGAGTCCCCTTGAGGTCAGGTTGACAGTGGAAGGTTTTCAGGATTTCCTCTCCATGTAATGCAAATGCGGGTCAATTCCATCAAAAAGTCTTCCATGAAGGCAAATTTCTCCGAATATTTCATACAGGATTTCCCATTATCTTCATGATTGGGTTCTAAATTACAAGGGTATGGAGTTGAGCATTGATGGTCGTAAACTGAAAATTGGCTCGGCTGTTCTACGCCAGTTATAAAATTAAATAAAACAAAATCATTACAGGGATAAATACAGGAGTTCAGAGGCTGGGTGACTGGATGTATTGCAGATGTAGCTTTTTAAATGATGACTTCGTGTTCAGATTTCTAGACCATAAAGCTAGTTTTAAAAACAACATAAATTTGCGATCACTATTATAAATTTAAAAGTCCCTTGACACCCTTGCAAAAACAACTGTTAACTTTTAAAGTTGGTTAAAAATATTAATATGAAAATGTGTGTTTTGTGATTTATGCAAACGGACAATATCACATAAAATATGTTTGCTAATGAAATTTTATGCTATATCCATTTTTTAAAATTTTGAACTTTGTCAATTTTCTTTAACACGCATTCGTTGCTGCGTCCTTTTTCATAAACATGAATTTCAAGTTTTTTTCATTTCTTTAATATGCGTCTGTGTCTAATTTTAGATGAATATTTAGAGATGATTGAAATTTTTGAATGTATATTTTAATAATCATATATTTCGATTTGTGTCAATTTTCTTAAACACGAATTTTGAGCTTTTTGTTTTTTCTTAAACAAAAATTTCGACCAGTGCCATTTTCCTGAATACGTATTTCGAGCTGTGCCCATTTTCTTAAACATGCATCACTCTATGTCGAGAATAAAAATCTCGACGGAATATGTTCTTACGCAGGCAATTTGCCTTTAATTTTTCTGCCGGCAAGATACTTGAAATCATCTATCTTCAGCTAATTGGACGATCTGCATTTATTTTCTAATACAAATACAAATACATAGCATTTATTTGGAATGCAAATGTTGAAAAACATCTAAATATTCCATATTCTACAAATTAACACTTTTCTGACATATTTTTAATTCTTTGACACGCAATTCATTACATTTGGCAATCCTTTCTTCCGAAAATCTAGTGATTTCTGAAGTAACTGGAATTCTCAAATATTTGACGAAAATGTTTTCTCATTAGTCATATCAACGGCATTCTAGAAATTTATATTGTTTTACATCACTTTTCCTTACAATTTATGGTATATATCATTGTAAAATGTAGTCTAGAGAATGACATACTATTTTTATAAATAAGTGTACTGAAAAAGTTGTCTATATCAGCAATTCCCAATTTCCACATTAAATTATCGAACTTTTTTCAGTGGACACAATACGTTACAAATGATGTATTTAAATGGAATTGTGAGCATATTAACCATTGAAAGACTCGGAATTTTTTTTTTCATTTTATTATTAATAATTTTAAACTAGATCGTATGTCCGACAGTTGAATTCACTGTCATGAAAACATCCACTCTAGTTCTGATTTGATTTTAGCGTACAATGCGCAAAACAGAATTAAAAAAACAGACTACACTGAATAACTTTTGAGCTAATGAGGGAATTTTCGCTTCCTATGAATCATTCTTAATGGCTTGAAAGGGTGACCTCAAATGTGTTTCTTAATTTGCGCACGCGATGTTTAAAGTTACGAAATTAGACGCAACAATGTACTTTCTCTGAACAAACATACCTTTTTTCGACAGATTTTTATTTCTGATCCCCAAAATATAGAGTGTTACCTCAGATTTGAGGAATATGGTCCCATTAGTTTGGTCAGGAGACCAATTCAAAGGACCCCTTAATGTTAATTTTAATTTTTTGCGAATGTTGCCATATTGCAAGAACTTTTTAAGCAAATTAAAAAAGTTTTGCACTGTTATAAAATTAGTATATACAAAGATATTTCCCAGCAAATAAATAAATTTTAACAATGATTTACTGTTTTTTTAATTATGTTATTCAGTATTATTCGAAAATTGTTTGAAGAGTAAAGTATGCAATTCTTTACATCATATCAAAGTACGTAATTTTATGGCGAAATAAAAAATTTGAGCAAAATTTGTGGAATAGTTCGTGAAAAATCGAATTTTAAATTTCTGACTTTTTTAATATTAAATTTCACCAGTTCAACTGATAAACTCAACTGACTCTGCTAAAATTTTGTATTCTGCCAAGTAAAATTATATTCTGTAAAATGATGCAAAAATTTTTTACCTTACTATTCAAAATATTTTCGACCATACTTAAAAAGAATAATAAAAAATAATAAGTATCTATTAAAATTTATTTTTTGCGCTGAATTATCTTTGAATAAACAAATTTAATCATGGAGTGTACATTTTTTTTTTTAATTTGCATAACAAATTCTCGAGATATAGTGAAATACGCTGAAAGTAAAATTAACATTAAAGGGTCCAAACTGTGGAACGATCTCAGCAACTATTGAAGCCATATTCCCCAGATTGCTGCTGCTCTCTATATTTTGGGGGTCAGAAATCAAAATCCGTTGAAAAAAAGACATTTTAATTCAAAGAAAGTACGTTTTTGTGTCTGATTTTGTAACTTTAAATATCATCTGCAATTATTAATTACCATATTTGAGGTACCCCATCAAAACATTTAGATTGAGTCCTAGATTGAACCCGATCATTTCGACAAAAGGGTGGTCCGATTATTTTTTTAATTATTTTTTTGCTCGTTGTAAATACAAATATAAGTAAACTAAAATTGAATACGTTAAACCAAATTCCGATTTTTTGCTGAATTAAAAACTGAAAGGAACTGGAAGGAACGTATCCTGTTGCAACATATTACTGGGATAAACATATATTGTTATTAACGAATTTAGATAATTTGTTTTGATTTGAAAAACGTGATGGCACATACATTGCAATTGCTTTATAAATTCATAGCATTCTCATAATTTATCCAATANCGTCATTTTAAATAAATAATGAATTATTGATCGAGACTAAATATAACTACTCTATAAATATCTCTTAAAAAACTGTTATCGGTTTAAAAAAAGTCTTAAGTCTCGGAACTCCTTTAATCTTCTTACGAACCTCGAGGTTCTTCAGAACAACATTTGGGAACCGCTTGTCTGAATTAGTGTTAAAAGAAAGCAGTGCTAGCTTATTCCCACCCCCTCTCTGACGTCACGACATTCATGCTTGTAACGTGTGTCGCTGTTTTTTTTCCGAATCAATATGTTAATCTTTACGCTGTGTTCCACATGCACGCTTTTAAAAAAATAGTATCCACAATTAAATAAAGATGATAGAAATTTTCTTAATTTAATGACATATTCTTCTGAAGCATTTTACAAGCAACAGTTTAATAGAAAAAAATCACGA
Source organism: Parasteatoda tepidariorum (assembly GCF_043381705.1). Lineage (NCBI taxonomy): Eukaryota > Metazoa > Arthropoda > Arachnida > Araneae > Theridiidae > Parasteatoda > Parasteatoda tepidariorum. The sequence continues at coordinate 24,533,012 of NC_092204.1, forward strand.
TATTTAATTATTCATTAACAAAAAAACATGCATTATCAAAACATGCATTATGTTAAAAGGAAGCATAACTTATATTCCTCTGCCGACTTTTGAAAACATATATTATTTCATTTTATTAAAATATCTTCAAAAAATAAGCAAACGTTTGGAAAATTAGTTATCGTTGAACTGACTTTGTTTAACAAAATATAGCCCTATAACAAAATAAGAGCAGTTCAAAATGTACTATTTATTTTTCCTTTCCCGATCATAAAGTAATAAGAAAAAATACTTATTCGTTAAATTAAATCCAGTTTATTTAAAAATACTTTTTTTTAATCAAATTTTGCAATTATTAAATGCTTTTAACATAGTAATTGGCTCATTTTCTAAACTGAATTCATCATCATCAGTGTACAGTGAATGAAGCAGACTTTGAAGTTAACTATCATTCTAAAGGACTGGAGTTCAAATCCTAGTTAAGTGGTGGTTTGAAACCCACTTAGCTTCAGCTTGATGGGTTTCTGAGATAAAGCAGAGCTAAATTGTACTTAATGACTACTATATCGTCACAGTTAAACCAATGACCACGATGCTTTTGAGCCGTAACCTCGATTACCGCCTTGCTTACAATGGAATGTTGCAGCAGTGTTTTGTAACCATCGTTAAACAGCCAAACAAATTTCTGGTTTACGCCTACTAGTGTACAACTTCTTAGCCATGCAATTTTGAACCCAATGCAGAAGACAAGAGAACGCTTGGATCAAGTGTAGGGTGAAATTGCCTTCGTGGAAGTCTTTTTGATTTAACTAACGCGTATTTACGCTACATCAAGAGATAAACCACGAAAACCTCCCATGGGTGGTCTGATGGCATGGGGATTCTAACCAATGATCCGTCTACTACTGAGGATATTTTATGTCAGTCGGGGGCGGAATTCGTATCAACCAACCATCGCTGTGATTCAAATCCTGTTTACCTGATTGGAAGGCGCTCGGGAGTGTTTGTGGTAAATCAGAGATTGTTCTGTAGTGAATTTAAACTTTAGAAGTTTTTTTTCTTCTTTTTTTTTAATAAAAATTTCATTTGATTGATTTAACGTTGAGTCATACATTTGCTGCGACATAAAGAAAGAGCCCCGCAGACTCGAGACATACAGCGGTCTCCGTCCAAAGAGGTAACCCAGGTTCCAACCACAGCGATGACAAATCAATACGAATTCTGCTAACGATTCGCACCTATAACGAGATCTCCGTGTTTTTTTCTTCTTCTTTTCTTTTCTTCATGTAATGCAAATGCGAGTTGATTCCGTTTAAAAAAAAAAAAAAAAAAAAAAAAAAAAAAACTCCACGAGGGCGAATTTCTTCCAATATTTGATCCTCGAGGTCCCTTGTCATCTTTATTGGATTCAAAATTACAAGGCTACTGAAATGAACAGTGGTGGTCGTACCCTCAAAATTGGGTAGGCTGTTCATGGTGGAAAAAAATAAATTAATGCTGACATAATATATCCTCAGTGATTGAAGGAACATGGATTAGAGTATCCTTGCCTTCGAGCCAACCTTGGGCGTTCTCAGTGGTTTTCCTCACCGTGTAAAACAAATGCGAGTTAATTTCATAAAAAAAGTTGTCATGAATGCTAGTTTTGCATATTTCTTGATTCAGGAGTCACCTTGTCCTCTGGGAGGAGAATAAATTCGAAGGCTTCTGAGATTGATAGCTGATGTTTGATATAGGGCATTATAAAGAAGTTAAATGGAAGTTAATGATTAAAAAAAACCTTCAATGTAATTAATTTTCAGAAGTGTTAATTTTCGATATTATATGCTTCAATTTGGCAACATGTTATGTTTTTTATTACATGAAAAAAGTTACGGATCAAGGCCTAAAATTTCTAATACTCTGTAGATCATTAATTGTAAGCATTGAAAAAGTGGAATAAAGGCGTTGAGCAGGCTGATCAATATACGCATGTGAATTTTCAATATTGTTTGCTACTAGATGGAATGAGTGCTGGTTAAGAAAAGTCGAATGTTATAAGATTAATTTCTGATGTAGTTTAACAAAACAAATTCTGTAAAAAGGTTCTCTACCGCTTAAAAAGAATGCTTAAAAAATTAGACCAAGGATCATCTGAAAGCGAATTTTTTTGTTCTCGAAGAACAAGCAACAACAACAACAACAAAAAATAAGTCATAAGTTAATTCTGGAAATTCGAAATAAATACCATTTATAAAAAGATCTGATTATGATACTTTTGTAGAGAGATTAGAGCTTTAAAGAAATATAATTTGATTTACTTGGGATATGAAATTAACATCAATTATGATATTAAATAAAAGCTACGAAAATGAGTTACTGAATCTAATAATTCTTAATGGCATGAGGAAATAATGAAGATTGTATCTGATCAGTGTAGGAAAACTATATTTACATTGCATAAATACTTAATTCAACCGATTCTAATTCATGCTCTGAAAACATGGACTGATAAATACGAGGAAAACTGGTCGTTTTTTAAAGGAAAATCCACCGAAATATTCTAAAAGCAATACGAAATCATTGAATTTGGTATTGAAGAATCAATTTCCAACTTTATAAAAGCTATGTAGAAACATATGCCGTGATTTTCACTAACTTAGAAAGATTAAATTGGGCAGCTCACATCCTCGGAATCGAAGAAAACAGAAATTTCAGAAATAGTTTTGTTAGATGTAGCGAACGAGTAATTGGTAGGACTTAAAACAGTAAAAATTAAAAACTGGAAAATAAGGGCTTTAAATATGTGAAAATGTAAAACTGATCTTAAGAACATGATGTCACTCCTGATTACAAAAAAAAAACTTTTATTAAGACGAAATACCTTTGTTAAAAAAGATCAGAAATTTAATATTATTCTTAATTATTCCAATTTTATTCCTTTTAATTCCTTGGTATAACATTTAGGCTTAACTATTAAACAAATTTTTAAATACTTTACTAAATAAACATTTAAACCAGGACGCAAAATGCCTTCTGAAAATAGACTATAGAGTAGTGCTTAATTATTTAATGGAATTTTAATAATTAATATTTAAAAAAGGAGGAAGCAAAAGTAATTCAACTTTTAACGAAATCTTCAAAAATGTTTGATTTGTATTTTTTTTTAAGTCAACCTTTGAAGTAAACTTAAAATCTCAGATAGTAAAACTACGATCCATTAAGGATTCATTTTTACCGTTTTAAAAAAGAGCGCTACGTTAGAAATGATTTAGGTTAAAGAGAATCTCGAATTTCGTTAACCACGTAACATCATTAATTCGGAGAAGGAAGGTTTGCTAATGAATGGAATGAGGGCTGCCAAATAAAAAGGAAAGAAACTCATTTTAAGAATCTTTGGCGAGATTAGTATAACTGATCTCACATTTACATCACTTCAATGAAATTACTTGGGAAGTTTCTTTATTCTTTCGAAATTTAAGCTCGGAGTTCAAACGTGAATTAAATTTGCTTCATTAATATAGGTAGAAGAAATTTAATAACATATATAT
>NC_092204.1:24536604-24658262 GCF_043381705.1 Parasteatoda tepidariorum
TATATATAAAACTAAATCTGCTGATAAAATAAATTTGCAAAACGAAACACTGCAGCAAATTTTGATGATTAGATAATCGCTGTTATATATTTTCAGTTATTTAAATTTAAATTTTGAAAAATAAATATCCATTGGTTAAATGGGTCTAGTTCAGGGTATTTTCTTGTCAGAATGTTTTTTTTTGTCCTGACAGAACTTCTTTACTTCATTTTCCAGGGGTTTTGCGAATTATTCTCTTAAAATTAAAAATAATGTTCACTTGGAACAAACTTTGTTTTCGACATATTAGAATTTCTGACCCCCAAAATATTGGGGGCAGTCACAATCTGGGAAACATGGTTTCAATAGTTTGGTCAGGAGTTCGCTCTAAAGTTTGGACCCCTTAGTGTTAATTTTACTTTTCGCGTATTTCACAATATCTAGGAAAATGCTTAAGCGAATTGAAAAAAATTTGCTCACATTTATGCAATTCTTTTATCCAAAGAAAATTTCATGTAAAAAATAACTTTTAGTAAATATTTATTATTTTTCTTTTTATTACTTAGGAATGATCGAAACAGTTTTGAATTGCTAGGTTAATCATTTTAAAGAATGTAATTGTATGTTTCAAAATACAAAATTTTAAGCAAATTCAGTTGAATAATTCCTTAGAAATGCTTACGTTTTCAGTTAAACAATAATAAATACGTTTTCATTTCAACGTTTCTTCGCCCCGCATTTCGCTGTCGGGCATTGATAGCACTACGATTATTTTCCCGGAGATTTAATACTGCTAAATTACGTTCAGCCCTATGTCGCTGTTGATATCGCCTAAGATATTCACGGCGATCCATTTTTTATAAGAGGTATAAGTATTTTAAAGTAAACTCTGTTCAATATATTTCACACATTCAATACAAAATAAAAATCTCAACAAGATTTAGCTGGTAAGTTTAGTTGTAGATCAGCTGGTAAGATCTGCTGGTAAGTCTTTTTTAAAAAAACATCCCCTCTGCACGGGATTAAAATTTTGATGGCATGTATTAGGAACTTCCTTAGGAATCATTACTAGAACATCGCCAATATCCCATTGTGCAGCTTTTGTGCGGCGTAAATAAATTACTTCTACTACTTGTGAGCACATTTTTAAAATTCTCATTTTGTTTCATTAGGTTCCATATTCTATTTATATACATCTCTTAAGTTGCAACATAAGCTCGTTTTTTCCGTTATATATATATATATATATATATATATAATATTATTTTGTTTCAGAGCCCCATGCATCAACTTTACCAAGGGTTACATTTCATCAGGCCCAAATACGTTCGGAAGAAGGTGCTACAGCCCAACTTCCTTGTGTAGCACAAGGAAATCCACCCCCAACTTACAGGTCAGTTGATGATTCAAAAACTCTATTTATATATATATTTTTTAAATTACCTTTCATTTTTAAGTGAACATCATAAAATATTCTTTTGATATTTTTATTAGAAAAAATATTCTTTTATGAAATTTAAATATTTATTTTTAAAATTTGAAAACAAAAAAAAGACGTGACTACTCAAATTATCAACAATAATTTCTGATGTTTTTGCAGAACGTTTTTACCTTACTCTTACGAAATCACAAAAAATTGATACGCCTACAATTTTAATCATATGTACACATATTTAGAACAGCATGTTAACATCTGTTATAGCCTTTAAAAGATTATTTTTTATTGAAATCTTACTTCTTTTATTAAGTTATCCACATATTAGGTAGAAACTTATAAAAACAGGTTTTATTAAGCGAATAATTCCTTGAGTCTTATGGTACGAAATTTGTTATTACTTGTAATTAATTTAAATTGAATTATTTCTCCTTTTTTAAGTTATCCATATATTAGGTAGAAACTTATAACAACAGATTTTATTAGCTAAATAATTTCAGTTGACTTATGGTTAAAATTTGTTTCTGCATGTAATAGAATAAAATGAGGTTTATTTCATAAAATCAAGACAAATTTACAAAGTATTCAAAATTGAATAAGTTATAAGCAAGAAAATAATATGAATTAGAGCGCTGGTAAGTGTCGGGCATATTGCATAGAGGCAGTATCAGTTTGACCAAACTAGTACCATACTCTAAGTATTTTATTAAGAGTAACAAATTTTGATATTTTTAACATAATTTAATAAAATATGGAGAAAGTAGGAAATACTTACACATAATCAATGTCCATTAAATTTAAAATGTAATAATAGTTAGATTTACATTAATTTCCACTATTAATAACTGCCCATTAATTATTAGTTATATGGTCTAAATACAATATGAAGAACCCCAGTACAATATGATAATAAATTAGAAAGTTAAAGTAACGTCAAAAACATGCATGCTTTAAAACTTATTACGAAATGAATCAAAATGAATAGAAACATACATTTGAAGATTTAAAATATGAGGAATATGATGACTATCATGACTATTATAAAAATAATTAGCAAGTATATTAAAACAATCTTTAATTATTAATAATTATTATTTATGCAAATTAAAAAGTTACGCAAATAAAAATAATCAGCAAATTAAAAAGTTAATGTAATGTCAAAAACATGCATGCTTAAAAACTTATTGCGAAATGAATCAAACTGAATAGAAACATACATTTCAAGATTTAAAATAGGAGAAATATAATGACTATCATGACAATTATAAAAATAATTAGCAAATATATAAAAACAATCTCAAATTATTAATAATTAATATTTATGCAAAATGTTATTCAACACAAATAGTTCCAATGTCATACGTTAAAAATTAATAAATTTATGTTTATTTAAAGATTGTGGTACAAATTTGTATAATTAAAAGCCTCAAATAAAAAAAAAGTAAAAATTCGTCCATTGCATTAATATGACAAAATAAAGTTTTAATATAAAAAATCTTCAGATAGGGTAACAGTTGCAACATTATGCAATAATAAGCAATCAAGTAATATACGTTTAATAAGGATTCATAAGTTTGTTGGCCTATAAACCTTAATATTATAAAAAATGTTTCATCAAAAGTATTTCTTAACTCAAAATTGATATATTCCCTACGGACTAACCTTAACAATTCAGATGATGACATAGCAAGCTTTGACTGATTTTTCTTTGAGTTTGGGCTTGAAAAAGTGAGATAATACTCATCTTTATGATATACAGTAATGCACAGGTTGAACTATATCTATGCAGTCTGAACTAGATTTGAGATTCAAAATTAGTCGTTTAATTTGACCATCGTTGTATAATTATATTTAACTTTTATTACGATACGTATCATTTTGATTAGGATCTTTGGAGTATTAAAATAATTGACCGATTAATAAAGTTCTTGTCCAATTCACTAAAAATCATAAGTAATACATAAGGTGCAATCATGAAAAAAAGCTAAAAGAATCACAACAGTTTGGAGCAACTAAAAACCATACTCGTTGGTTAAAAAGCTCAATAAAAGATGCTTAAATTAATGAGCAAACACAACTTTTGCGTTATAATTTTGTATTGGTTTACAAAGTGAATAAATGAATATGCTTGGTAACGCAGTACAAACATTTAGTAAACGCAGAGTTTTCATTGTTTATATTAAATACAATACTAAGATTACTATAATACCTTCAAATGGAAATGAAAATAAATTTTGTGTCTTTATTAAATCATGCAGTTCACTGCATTTTCAAGAAAATTTCTCCTTTTTGAGTTTTTCGAAATCTGTCCTTTCAAATTAATTTAAGTTCCAGTTATATGCGAAAATAGCAATCGTTTATAGCATCCGTTATGATCTCGACCTATTAATTATTTTTATGCCATGAACTTTAAATGCTATAACTATAAATAAAGAAATTTGCTTATTTTTATTTATTATGAAACAATGAGAAAATTATATTTGACTACAATTGCACATTATCTAACATTTATGTGTCACAATTCTGCAAAAACCATCTATACAACTTTTCTAATTTCTTGGAAATGAGATTTCCAGGCATTTTTCTATTTCAAAAACATTAAGGACTGATAAACCTTAGTAAGCAACAAAGCATTCTAATGCTTCCTAAACTTTCTAAATTTCTTAATACAGCTTTTAAATATTTATAAATTATTTGGTGCTCTAAGTTAATGGAATTTCAGTTTATCGCTTACTCTGAGGCATTTGATGTGGCAACTTCGTAAAAACATATTCGCGTTACTAAAAGTAACCAACATCCCTAAATATTCGCCAAATTAATACAATCGGTGAGATAAGCCTTTGCGTGGAAAATATTCTTGTTCATCATAAAGTTCCGATACTTTATTCTCAGTTTCCACGTGTAGTAATTACTTTAGAAGCAAACATCATAAACCATTTTTAGTATTTTAAATAATTCTACTGAAATGTTTCAAATAATGAGATTTAAGTGCTAATCAAATAAGTTTAGATTATTTGAATTCAAGTAGTGTATTAAAATGTAGTTATATTATTATATTCACTGATTAGTCTTGCACAAAATAATATGGTGTTTTAAATTTAACATGATATATTGAATTAATTATTATTTGAACTATAACTAAATTAGCCAGTTTCTACGTCAAAAAAGTTTTTTATGGAAATAAATATGGATTATGGGAGAACGTATTGAAGGTTCTCTTCAGGACGCACTCCTCTACTATGGTAAAAACGATATTTCATCGACATAACTATCCTAATATATAAGTGACTTTTTATAATGTGTCTATATTGATAAAAAATAAATATGCAATTCAAAATGAGTTTGAGGTAAGAGATGGAAAGTAGAAAACAAACTTACCGACTTGGAGTAAAAGTTAAAATGCTTTAAGAATAGATATACAGTTAACAAAAATTATCTAAGAAGAAGAAAAAAATATAAAGGTTTACCCTATTCAGTACAAAAAAAAAAAAAAAAAAAAANAAAAAAAAAAAAAAAAAAAAAAATAAAAAATAAAAAAATTAAAAAGCAAGGAAAAAATAATGTTTAGGGGCATAACATCAAACATTCTTGAAACAGGTTTGCTCCCTCCTCTCCTCCTAGCCAATACTAGGTTTGGAGAAGCGTTAAGGTGAAGAAAACAAGTTTCTTTTTTTTATTGTTGGTTTGTTCTGTATTTTTACGCTATTGCTTAACAGTACTGTACTATAAATTAAGATATTTCTTTGACAATACATTTACATCATATAAGTTAATTAAATCGGCTGACACATTTTGACATAGAAAGATTAAAATGGCGGGTTAGCAAAGCAGTGTACGCTACCATGCATGTAGAGTTGTGACGTTCACGAGAAAGGTGACGTAGCTCCCGTGCAACACTTTTCTTCTTTTGCGCATGCGCTGTATCGCGCTGGACGCTCTGCTAAATCTGAGTGTGTTGTTCATCCTATAAGTTGTTTTTCTGGTATGGCATGCCGCACCTAGCAGTTTCCCGCATTTGTTACGTATTCGAAGAGTTGGACTTCTTCTCCTTTCTATATTCTTTGATTTCACAATGAGGTTTTTACTTTTCAGTTATAATTCAATTTTCATTTCCATTGCAGTTTATTCTAAATTATTTAGCTTTATAGAAGCGCATTTTTCGCTTTATAGAAACGCGAACTTTAAACAAAATAAATAAGTAGTTTCAGATAACTTTAGAAAATCTAATTCATGACGGAGTCCGCGCTTTCTACCACACTCACATATATAATTTAGTTTCTAACATAACGAATAATAAATATTATTAAGGAAGGTAAAGATTAATAAACTCATTTTTTTTAAATAATTAGGAGCTATACGCTAGCTAACAACAAAGATGACATTTTTAAAATATTTGAAATAAATAGAACTGTAAATAGTTTAATTTCAATCAATAGCTTATACCAAACCATTCAGAAAATTCTACTTTTAAAATAATTTTCTGGAACTGAAATTTTTTAACTATATAAATTTTTTTATCCTTGATTGATGTATTGAAACGATTTCTAGGATCAAGGCCTAAAATTTTAAATTTACCTCAATGTGCAATTTTCAGGACGTTGTCACAAAACGAGTTACGAGAGACATGACAGACATACAAATTCTTCATTTTAACAACATAGATGCCTTTTAAATGCAAAACTAGTTGAGGCGTTTGGATATATGTTATAGGTAATCTACAGTTTTTTTCAACTCAGTGAGAGTCTGCGTACTAACAAAGCAGAAAAACAAAACTTTATTAGTGATTTTAATAAACTGTTCATTTATAAAGTTACCTTTTTTTTAAATATAATAGTCATGGCGAAGAAGTCGGCATAAAAATGAGATGTGTTGAGGTTAATTGATAAATTACCGTATTGGTTACGATCAAAACATATTAAGACATTTTTTCATAAAACAAATAAAAATAAACAACTGCACTGTTTTTTGTTTTCAACAATATACCATCACACATTATAGATGTATACATTTTGTTTGGAAAACTACTCTGTGTATCACAGTACTGAGATTCCATATTATAATTCTAGAATATTATAATTCAACGATAGTATGGTTCAACTATTATATCTTAACGATATTCCAATAATATTATTCAATGAGAGAATGGTCCCAATATTATGATTCATCGATACCATAGATCCAACATAAACAATATTATGGATTCAATATTATGGTCCAACTCTTAACCCATTTTTCTGAAAGTGTACCGTGCAGTACTCATAATATTTCTGATATCAGTCTCACTTCATTTTTCCTTAATTATGAAATTTATCAATAAATTAACTTGGATTTGCTGCTTTAAAATGCATTTTTTTCTTTCAAAACATGGTTTCAAGTAAAATTTCAAGTAAAAAAGTGTATTAAATACTTTTCATACACTCTTACGAAATTAAGTTTTTAACTATTTCTTCAGAAACTTTCATGAAATTGTTACCTCTACATAAGTTACACATTTTTTAACAAAGTTTCGCAAATACTGAATATTTCACATTATTTTTAGCCTTTTTTTAATAAATTACCCGTTATCAAAGCTAATTAAGCAAAAAAAGCAGACTTAATTATTCTTACTTAATTATTGTGGAACAATAATGAAACTTTCAAAATATACATAGTTACGAAACATTTAAACTCAGATTAAACTTTAAGTTTTTCAAGTCAAAAATTTTAACATTTGTCTACTAACCGCAATAGATTACTGGTTGATTTATGCTGAATCAAAAGCTTTGGAATTCATTAAATTCTCGTTCGGAATGTCAGTTTAATTTACTTCACAGTTACAGTTCGTCTAAGAAGTTAAATTAGTAGACATCATCAAGTGCTAAACAAACATCAATCATTTCAATGACGATTGTTTAACAGTCTCTTTGGTAAATGTTTCTACGGTTGCTGCGCTCGCAGTTGAGTCAAATTTCCATCCTTTAAGCTAACGATGTCAAAACATTTAATTACAAATGCAACTGTTTCCGAAATATGTTTAAAGACCCCCACTGATAACTGAACATTATGTAAATTGAAAGAGTGCTAGGCAATACCTAACCAAGTATAATTTCGTGGTTTCAAAAGTACACTGGCAGACAGTGGCATTTGTGGATACCCATACATACTCCGAGTTTCTGACTGTCAGATATTTTAAAAGGTAATTTTTGGTATAATAAAACTCTTGTGCTTATATTTCCTTCTCATATGTATTTCTAGAATACTTCCAAATGACAAATAACTTTAAAAGAGGCATTCTGCTGAAAAATTTCAACTACTAAAATAATGTATGATTCTTTTAAAGTAGTATGTTCTTGGTTTAATATTTTTTTAGCCCATGAAAGCATTACTTATATTTAATTATTACTTTTTAGTTTTTGCGATTTTATGCATGGCCAGAAAGTGCAGAAGTGGAAAAACTCTTAAAAAATAGTTAAAAGTTGGAATGTTAAGGAACCCTACTGATAACTGAACATTATGTCAATTGAAAGAGTGTTAGGCAATACTTAATCAAGTATAATTTCGTGGTTTTGAAAGTACTCTGGCAGGCTTTGGCGTTTGTTGATACAAATACATTCTTTGAGTTTCTGAATGTCAGATACTTTGATAGGTAATTTTTGGATGTAAAAAATCTTATGTGCTTATATTTCGTTCTCTTATGCATTTCTAGAATATCACCAAAATTCCCAATAACTTAAATAGAGTCGATCTATTCAAATATTTTAACTATATAAAAAATAATTGATGCTTTTAAAGTAATATGTTTCTGGATTTAGATTTTTCTTCAAACCAGATAAACATTATTTAAATTCAATTATTGTTTTTTAGTTTTTGTTAATTTGTACAAACCAAGAAAATGCCAGGAACTCTTAAAAAATAAGTTCAAAGCCAATTCTCGGATAGAGGAAGAACAGAGAATTTTTTAAGTATTTCGCCTTTGAAATTTGAATAATTAACAGAAAAAGGCGATAGCGAGAAGTTGTCGCATTTTAACCAGGTGGTTATAAATAATTGTTATTGACCCGCCACTATTATAAAAAATCATATTATTCACAGAAAGACGTGATTTCCTTGATTAAAAGAAATCATCAAACAACATCTATGGAAAAAAAATTACATTTCAGAATTGATAATACTTTTCAAACATTAAATTATCATTTCATACATTTTCAAATTGAATTTAGAAGCAAAACTCTCTTTAATAACACTCATACTTCTATTAAAGGGATTCGGGACATAAACTTATAAAAGATTTTGATTTTCTTATTGCTATTGAAAAATATTTACACCATTGCGTCCATTTCAAGAATGATAAAATTGTACTTACATTAACATGAAAGCCCAAGATAGAGTTTCGTCTTGCTTTCTTAACATGTGCAATGTTGAAATAAAAAAAAGAATAACTTATTTCTTCGAAAAAAAACTTTTTTTGACCAAAATCTAAGAACTTTTTGACCACTTATACTTCTAACTCTTATATACAATATTTAAATCAATTCAAACTTTATAATTTAAAATGACTGAATCGAACTTTCAAATCAAAACCGTTTTGCTCATTAATAAAATAGGACATCTCTAGCTAACCCTTATATTTTGAAGGTTAAGCATCTGGATTTTCCAAAAAAGGAATAATAAATTGAAAATATGTCCTTTTTTTACAGATTTTTCAAATTAAAATACCGCATGCATTAATAAATTTGCACATTTTATTCTCGAGCAATTAAATCGCTTGAAAATCCCATGGGAAAAAAAGTTAAAGTTATTAAGATTTTTTATTTTGCACACTGTACTAATGTAACGACGACACTTATAAGGATTTTCTCCATGATCATCTATTTTATGATTTTTTTTTCAAGTTTCACGTCAGGCAAATAAGATCAAAAAAGTATAGAATATGAATACTCTGGGTATGAATACTTGAATACTTTACTTCAGTTGCTCTAAAGGAAACTGAAATAAGGTATTTTTTTTACATATTTTTGTAAAAAAATATAATAAAAAGGAAATAAATTATGCAATTTAGAATTTATAAATTTCGAAAAACGCAATAATCAAGAGATTCTGAAGCGAAATTAGAGTATAGCTATTCTAATTCAAAACGAATCTGTAATTTTTTAATATTAACACAGAAAACATTCAGAATATTTTCCTTACAACGGAACTCAATACACCGATTATATTGTTTTAAAGAGTTTACTATATTTTAAAATGGTTCCAAGAAACAAAAATCTAATGTCTTACCTTTATAAAAGCTCGATAGGAAACTGCTCTTAACTATATGCTTGGAAAAACAAAATTGCACTCCAGACTCTCTTAAATAGTATGACTATAAAAATGTATAAAGCTAGAAAAGATTTTTATAAAACAAACAAGACTATGCCGATAGCTATTATAATAAGTTATCTTATTTTTTCTTCACATTTAACGATAGAGTAAATTTTATTTTATTTTTAAAATTATATTTCTCCCGACTTCTTTATTGCATCAAAATACTACACGGCTTCGATTACTTTTGTTCTCGAGAAATGCATTTTTGTTCTTCTATTTTCTAACTGAGTTTAGATATTTTCACCTTTTTCTCTCTTATCGAAAGGGAATGTTCTGTACAACCTCCCTGTGACCGCATTTCTGCCTTTCAGATTCATATCAGACTACACACTTTTTCGCTTTCAAGCAGATCTTAGAAGTGTTGTTTTATTGCTGCAACTCAAGAAAAGAAAAAAAAAACTCTTTCAAGTTCGAACTTTAATTTTATTTCCATGTTCTGCCTCCAATCTTTGAAAGAAAAGAAAGGAAAGAAAGAAAGAAAGACATTACAGGTTTCTTTCTACGAAATCAATTTTTATTCAGATTTTAAGATGTAGAATATTCGGTTTATACTGAGTTAAGAAAAATCTGGTGTATCGTCGGAAAATATATTGAAATACTCAATATTTAGGTAAAAATATTTTCAAGGGGGAAAAAATCAGATTTTTTTAAAAATTTTGAAGAGAAATATTTAGAAAAAAGGAAAACTACATTTAAAATCGTGATGGTTGAGTGATTAAAACACTGATGTGTCATTGTGAAAGACTGGGGTCTGATCCCCTGTTTGACAACCACACATCTTCAGATTGATCGGTACCACCGTGTCCGGGAGGCAAAAACGGCTTATACGCAATTACGACCACTGCCCAATCAGGTCATTGGTCACGAAACTGAGCAGAGTAAATTTCCATGATAGCCTTAGATCACCTAATGTTGTTTCGGAAATACATTGCTTTTTTATGTTTTAGTTAAATATTATATTTTTTGCCTTATGTGAATTACAAAATATACCGTAGACGAGAAATTACCAGACTCTGGAATATCAGATAGATGCTTCGGGATGTAATATGTCATTTAATTTGGCGAAGACTGTCATCCAGTCTTTTGCGTTGATCCTTCCACAAATTTAAAGAACAACAGAAATTTTCCCAAATTTAATGATCACAAATTTAATCTAAAAAGATTAAAGTCTTTAAATTTAGCTGTCACCCACACTGGTAAGTTTAACAAGTCATGAGTGACTTTTGACAATAAACTGAAATGGAGATCACACATTGAATCAATTTCAAATCGCTTTCGGAAAAGAATGACTGCTTTGAAGCATCTAACTGGGCTTCTATGAGAATATGAAATATCAACTTTAGGTATTACTTAAAACGCCTTTATCCTACAATTAACTACCAACTACTACAAAACCTTTAGTGTAGTAAATAATAAAGCTTTGAAAAATTGGAACTTTTGCAAAATCAATCACTGAGGCTCATAACAGGAGCCAACAAATCAACGCAGATAGATGCTGTGCTTTTATTGACAAACATTAACCTCATTTAAATTATACTTGAATAAAAATCTTTAGTATTGTAAAAAAATTAATAAGAACTGTAAATCATTATTGGAATAACTATAAATTGAGGAAATCCAAAAACTCAAAATTGTAATGCTCTGTTTCTGAATCACATGATATCAGAAAAAAGTGTTGAATTGTCTGCTGACATTCAGATAATTGCAAAATTTGCTAATTCACTAGATATAATACAAATTGAAACATATTTTTGTCGTTCAGATTTAATAGAAAATAACTGAACAGATGTTTTGAAATTTTATGCTCTAGACATTATTGACACGAAAGTATTCGGAATCCAAGTAGTTGCCTGTTTACACAAATGGCTCGTTTCATAAAGATATCGGGACTGCAGGTTCGAAAATTGCTCTTTCTTTTTATTCATCTCGCTGCTTCAGTAGGCAAATATCAAATAGTTAGTGAAACAGAGATAGAGACTAACCGAAATTCTCCTAAACATTTATTGATTTTTAAGGATAAGTTTGATAAAATTGTCGTATTTTCCGATTCCCAAGCTGCGATTCTGGTGATTAGTTCAACTGGACCACCTTCATCAGGTGAAATCTCCCAGTGTTGGTGAAATTTGCGGGATCTAATTTTTAAAATGAAACGTGTGGTACTCTAATGAATGCTGCATTTTCAGAAACTAGCAGGTCGGCAGTATCTCGATAAGGAGATCGAGGCAACTTTAAATGATATCTTTGGCATTATCACTTTCATTTTATCAAAGATCACAGCAATCAAATAATGGATCGAAGTTACGAGATACTAGTTCACGATGGAATAAATCTAAATAGTCCGAAGGCAGAAATACTTTTAGCAATATCCAGCAGTCCCCGGAGGCAAGCTGTGCCCTATTTCCCTCTGTTGACTGAACATGATTGTCTGATAGAACATCTCCACCCCCATTAGAATGTTTTCAAATTCTGGCTGCCGATTCTGTAAATTTTCAGATCAAATGAATAAGCACCAACTCCGAAAATGTGCTTCACTCTATGGTGACTCTGAAGTGTGGTACACTAGTGTGCTAGAGAAATTTAAGGCAATGTCACTTCTTTTTTGCAGCATTCTACTTTTATATTTATTATTGTTTTATTTTCGTATCTCTATGTTTATTTTTTTCCTTACTTGCAACTAGAAATATATAAAAAAAATATAAATATTTTATCTTGTCGGAAAAGGGGTTTCCAACCTTATATCAGCGGAAGACACAGAGTGCGCTTAGCGTTTTGAATATGAATGCCGATTCCATACTAAAGTATAAATTCCAACTTGTAACTCACCTTGAAAACATATGGTACATCTATCTGTCTGGTATTTTTGAATCTGCTCTTAGGTACAAAAGATAAGGAATCGTTATATGTGTCAAACCAAACTCACTATAATTCGAGTAATCTTAAAACACTTTTTCATATTACTACTTAAAATATATAGTTAGTTAATTCTTACGCTACGTTCTCGATATAATATACATATATATCGAGATAATATATATAGAGATAATCGCCCATAGAAGACAAGAACATTTTTCACGGAACTGATAAACTTTTATAAAGATAGTTTAAAAAATAATTACGAATACATTTGTATAAAAATAATTATAAATTAAAATAAATAACAATAATAAAAGAAGCTTAATTTTTTTCACGTTTTTCAATACAGTTAAAGAATACAATTATTATTAGTTGTAGGGAGTGGTTATATAGTAAAAAAAAACTAATTGCTATTGTGTTTTAATTGCTAGATAAGAGGACATTTTAACGATTAAAATAATTTAATGGCGTTTTTTAATCACCACAAAGGATTTTTTCATATTTCAAAGCCCTGATCTATTTAAAAAAATATGTTTATAAATATTCGTTTTCTTTCCAGAAAGTCGGTTAGTAATATAAACGTTATTATTTTCAAGTGAATTGAACTTGGATCTCACTATTTGCCATACAAACATTTCGAATCTTGCCATTTCATTAACAATTTGGCAACCAATTTTCAGGAACAGGGTTCATTCATTCATATCACGTTTTCGAACGCTTATTTCTCAGCCATAAAACTAGTTGTTATTTGAAATAAATATCGTGTTACGTGCACTTTATCTGTGTTTCTCGGTGTCATATCTTTCACGACAAACGAAGCATATCTCTTCTGTCTGGCATTCATGCAAATCCAATCGAGTTTAACTTGGCTCCGTTTCAATTATGCCAAACTTTTATGTCAGCTAAGTTTGACAGCTACCTGGAATTTTCATTTGCTTCTAGTTGCATAGGAAGAGCCGAAATTATTACGGGATACTTAAGAACTGCAATTTATTAAGAAAATGTATTATATTAGTTTCACAAACTGGAGAATATTTATGTGATATAAATTAATATAAGCTAATAAATTAATATTCTTGGGTTGTTTTAAAAATATCGTATAAATATAGAGAACACTTGTAATGTATTTTTAAACAAGTACAATTTCAATGTATTTTTTTAAATAAAAAATCTTTCTAAATCACAATTTAAAACAAATTAGAAAAATTTCGAATTCCTTAAAACCGAGGAACTAATTCATGATTTCGAAAAAAAATCTGCTTTGTGTCTTACCAGTAACAAACAAATATTTTTTTCATACTTAGTTTTTTTTTAAACTTGATAAAAGTGCCTGAATTTAAGTTTCTTTCTTAAAAATATAACAAATAAACTTGGATTTTCTCTGTAGACGCATGTATTGTTCTTTATCAAGTTTACTAATTATTGGCATTCATCGATGGATATCAATTTGATATATTCGTCACGATTTTGTGTTTTTTTATTTCTTATTTATGTATACAGTTACTCAATACACATAAATTCGTAATTTTTTTTATTGAAAGTTTTGTTACTGAAGAAAAATCTCACTGAATGGAGCCTTTAAGTTTCTGACAAATGACTTGATTTTTGGAGACAGAACTAAGTATAAATAGTAAAATTTTTCAATCGTATTCCTTAAAGCAAATCTCGAAGAATTGTTTAATTTTCAAAAATTGGAATTTCTTGGAAACTTTCTGAGCAAGCAGGTTTGAATGCCATTGCATAAATCTGTTAAATAAAGATACATAATGAATTAAAAGGTGATTTTGTATCTACGAAAAAAGGCAAAGGATTGTTAAAGCGAAATTATGCGGAAAATGTTACGCAGCATGTAAAATGTACATGTAATGTTAAATTATCCAATTTATTTAAATGGTATAAATATGGAAAGACTTGTAGTAGGAATTGGTTTGATCCTATGTTCCAAAACTTTTCTTGATCACTGATTACTTTGAGAAAAAATCTCCTTAAAAAAATTACCCTTACGAAAAAATATAGTGCTTTGCTAACTTTTCGAATTTGATGTGTACAAATCTTCTCGGGTCTAGGACACAACTTTAAATGCCCCTTTGACTGTGAGTTAACTAGAATTGAGTATTTAGAGTTGCGTATAATTAATATTAGTATATAATTACATTGTGAATAATAGATAATTTATTTCTTTGGTCACGTTTTCACATGCGAATGTTGGCTCATAAACATTAATGATATTTCAAATGAAGGAGACACATTTTCAATGCGCAATTAATTTCTTACAGGAAATAAAAGAGCGTTAAACACTTAACGAAATTACAAAGATTTGATAATTTCAAACCATCTCTTAAATTAAATATTAGCTATCAAGAAGAACATAAAAAGTTGAAGACTAAAGGAATGAAATTGAAATAAATGTTTTAGAATGACAGATTGGATTATGAAAACATGAATATATGTTTCTAAATAAAGTCCATGTTTAATATAAGCACATTTTTTATTCAAACAAATTTTGAACATAACTGTGTGAATTAATTTCTCCAGCAGTGTAAATTATACAAATGGAAATAAATTTGTCCAGCTAAGTTCGGTTCCTTAAAATAGTGAAGTAGTCACTAAAACTCAAAAGTAAGTTGTAGTCACAACATTTTAAAAAATCGCAGTTGCAATTAACTACATTTGTAACAAAGTAGTTGCAGTTCTAGTAAACTACAAAAATAATGTAGTTTTTTCGACCACTTACTGTATTTATTTCTTTGATTAACCCTGTCCCGCACTCGCAGGGGTCATCCAGGAATTTAATATAATAAAAGAACATATATAATAATTTAGAAAATATAGCATTATCTTTTCAGCCATAAAATAAAATAGAAAAATTCGAAAATACATTTTTATGCAGAAAAAGTCCTTATTTTTATTCTGTGTGCAAAGATTTTCAATTTAAATCCTTTTTTAACTGAAAAAGAAAGTTTATTACTTAACTAGAACTTTCAATCAAGGTTCAATTTTAAATGAGTCACTAGTTCATGAATAGAATGGGATTATTAAGTCAGTCTAGTAACTTCGTTCTTTTACTTCGTCAACAAAGTCAGCTAGAATTAGCTTGTTCAGTTCGTTTAACATAAAACTCTCGGCGGAAGAGAAAATGAATTCGTGACGCGACATGTGAGGAGATTTGCACAGAATATAATCCATTTAGGAAGGTTTAGTTGAAAATATTCTTCGTCACGCATTTAACAGTATTTAATTTATACATAGCGTGTCGCTCGTAAATTCTTAGCTATAAATCTCTCTATAAGTTTTCGAACGTCAGATAATATAACGTGTTTTAAACCTATATTTTTTTTTAAATGCCATTTGAAAAGACAAGAAATTTCTATTGATGAACTTTTAATAGTTAAACCTTACTTATTTTATGACGAAACTATTTAAGATATATATTTATGACGGTTTTTTATCTATTTGAAAAATATTCTTATACATTTATGTTTTCATATATAATACTTTTGAATATATTCGAGAAAAAAAGCAAAAAATGATCGCATGTATACTTAGAAAGAATTAAATTTAAAATGTTATGAAATTTAAATTTATAATGTCTCTAAAAATACTAAATTAAATTATTATCACTAGCTTTTTTCTATTTAGTTTAATTACTTTTCATTTAAATTCAATACCTCTTCCTTATAACTAACTAAATGGTTGTGTTTAATGGAGAAAAAAAACATTTATATTTTCTCAAGCTATTGTGAGAATCTCACAATATGAATACATTTAGGATCAAAAACAAGCGGAAATGTTCAACACCTGTAAAAGAGAAGAATTCATGTTGCTTAAAACGATGTGGTTAGAAATTTTTTGCACAGATAAAGCTAATTCTTAAAGAAAGTCAAATTCCATTTTTTAAAATACAAACGATATGTTTTGTCCATATTATATAATTAGAAATTATATTTAAAACAATGAAATATTTCCTATATGTATCATAATATATTCATATATATAATATTTCCTATGATAAAATATTTCCCGTATTTCCTATATGTATGGTTAAATAAAAATATTAAGGAAATATTAAATGGTTAAGTCTGTATAAATCATAAACTAATTTATAATTGCAATTCGTTATATTTAATTTAATTTTTTACTAGTTACATTATTTCAAACTTTACTGCTAACTAATGTTTTGTGTTGGCGAAAAATGCTTTTATTATTACTCCACAAACTGTCATGAGAATTCTTCACAGATTCTTCTAAAAACATAAAAGTGGGAGTTATTTCATTTTAAACTGTTCAATACCGGTAAAAACCTTTTCAAAAAAGAACATAACCACAAACTTAACCTAATTTTATGTTGGCAAGAATCTACTGATATACCAGATCCATCTCAAAACTTTTCGGGGACTTTCAAATATTTTCATAAATATATTTTCTTACTTTTACCATACGAAAGGAAAAATTACAATATGAATGGTTTAAATAACTAGTAAGTAGCAGAGAAACGTCAATTTTACCTCAAAAATGCGTAGATTTAATTTGTAAATTTTACTAAGCATTCGTAAAATTTACGTAAAACTGAAACGTCTAATTATAGCAGAAAATGATTAGCTAAAAAACGTAAAATTTTACATACACCAATTTGTTTCTTTGACGAATATTTAACTACCACTTTTTACTAGGTAAGAATGAGTACGTTTTTACATAATATTTACGTCAACAAAAAGACAAAAATTACGACAGTTCAAATGTTGAATTATAGCTAATAATGGTATTTTAAGAATATTTTACTAAATACTTTTTGCTGGGTAAGAATGAGTACGTTGTTTTTTCATATTATTTACGTCAACAGTACGCCAAAATGTAAGTAAGCTAAAACATCAAACTATGGAAAAAGCTGAAAATTGGCTTAAATAAATTCGAACCGCAATTTAAATGATAAATTCGCTTGGTCAATAATACTTTAAATATACACAGAATCATTTTCACTAAATCAAAATAGTGAATATTCTTTCGCCAATCTTTCGTAAAATAAACGAACGCTTTCTAACCAAAGGGTAGTGGATAAAATCCATTCCGTTCATATTACGTAAAATATACCAGAGTTTTTTTTACCAAACATGTCAATGGTAATATTATTCCGTCAATAATACGTAAATTTTATATATAATGCGTATTGACTTTACCAATTTCCCAAATACTTACGTTTAATTTACTTATGTGAATTTACTTATGTTTAATTTACTTTACTTACTACATGGGGTATATTTTGCTTTTTATAAGCCGGAATTACATATAGGGGGAGGTAAGGTTAAATTTATAGTAATAAATTACATGATTTTTCTGCTGTATATATACATATAAAAGCGAAATCCCTTGATAATTTCAAATGACTGCTTCTTTTCTATTTAAATTCACTGTTGGATTTTAATCTATAATTTAATATTTATTCGTGACATTTTAAGAATAGAGACTACAGGAAATATGCAGGTTTTTTATGTTCATGGACTTCATTTAACAGATTTACTAAAATATTTAAATTTTTTAACTTTATAATTCTACGACTTTGAATACGCTGAATATTTTCGATAATTTTGCAGAACATTGATTTCAGAAGCTTTGCTTATATTATCATCTAATACGATTGATTTCGTCTAGAAAGTTTTTAACGCATCCTTTTTAAAAACACATTTTTTAAAAAAAAAATTACATTTTATTGAAAAAAATATAATTACCAAAGATTTGAAAAAAAAATCACAGGCATGAGGCTTCCAAAGCCCTAGAAATTGGAGACCAAGGGTAAATGTAGCATTTGACCCATCCTTACAACGCCTCTGGTCACCAAGCTAGTCCGAGGAAAAAGTATGGCCAAAACTTGGGCATGGTAACATTTACCGAATTTTTGGCTCAATGGGAATATCAAAAAGTTCGATTACTTTTACCCAAAGATTTTGAAGAAAATAACAATGAAATATAACATTATAATAAGTGATAAGAGTTTGGTAAGTGTGGTAATATTTGGCAATTTTATCATAATACCCTGAAGCATGGCATAAAAACCATGTGCTCGTTTAAATTTACTGTTGAGTTTTGTAATTTTTACTAAAGATGTGGCAATTAAGAACTATAAAATTGAAGGCTAGAAATTCTGGTAAATCTTTACCATATCAGAGGAAAAAATTACCATATGAATGGCTTCCCAATAAAACAGCTAATGTTACGAAGTTTTAGATCCGGGAAGAAAATGTTGATTAGTTTAATACAACTACAAGTCTAAAATATATATGTTATTTTTGCTAAGAATTAAAAATCTTAACAGCTTTTTTTAATTCTACTACATTATTTCGTAGCTGTCACTGTTTGCCCATTCCATATATTGTAAGAACACGATACAGTTCACACGAAGTAATTAGCATAAGTCAATTGTTTAAATCTGGATCAAAATTGAATTAAAAATTTACATATTGATTTAATACCTCTAAGAAGAAATTTCAAATCCACTAGAGTTTGAGTTTCCATTTATAAGTGACAGTAATTAAAAGATTAAAAAAGAAATAATTCCTATTATTTAAATAGTTATTCAACTAAGCAATAGAGAGATTTAATTTTAATTAAAATTTATTTATTAAAGAGATTCTTAGATCAATGCAAGATTTACACCTTTAAATTTACTTTTATTGCTAAATTAATTTTCCTATTCCTAATTTTTTTTTTAAATAAATTCAAAACATCATTATCCACTTAGTGGTAAATAATAGATGAGTATAATAGAATACTAAAAATTAGATCCTTTAAGAGAATTGTAAATTTAGGAAATAAAGCATGTTTGTGATTACCTTGCTTGGCTGAATAATTTATAAGAAAGACAAAAATAAAATGAAAAGAAAAATGATAAAATAAAATTAAAAAAAACAATTCAGTGAGAAAAACTAATTCAATTGCAATATTTATTTTATTTGTTAAGAATCCTAATATTTCCAGTAGAAGGCATTTATCAGGTTTTGAAATTAATTCAACTAAATAAATTTGTAATCATGTTAAATGCTTGATTGTACTCTGTAAATGCATTGAACATGATACCAATTTACATTATGCAATTTTTAACTGATAATAATTTCAGTAATTAGTAATTGGAAATTATATGATCAAATAGAGACAATACGATTTTCATTTAAAAACTTATTCAATAAAATAATTTAAGATTTTATTTAAGAATATTTCCTTAATATATAATGGTCCAGCTATTTATACCTAACGATAAGCTTTTTATTTCAAGAACCTAATTTATCCTAATTAATTATTTTACCCCAATTAAAAGATACTTATTCAAACATATTTGTTTGCTTAATAATGAATAATAATAAAGTATAGTAAATTAATAAAGAATAATAAAGAGATTAAAATGCCAAAAGAGACCATTTTTTAAATAATTTTTTGTGATCGAGTAGTTTTAATGATCATGACATTATTTTTCTAACTAATTATAAATAAGAAAGAAACCTTATTCTAGTTCAATTAGAGCAACTAATTCGATTGTTGTTTAATTTCTTTACTTC
This sequence comes from Parasteatoda tepidariorum, assembly GCF_043381705.1. Taxonomy (NCBI): domain Eukaryota; kingdom Metazoa; phylum Arthropoda; class Arachnida; order Araneae; family Theridiidae; genus Parasteatoda; species Parasteatoda tepidariorum. Next base: position 24,556,759 of record NC_092204.1, read on the forward strand.
GTTAATTTGTTATTTTCCTTATAGAAACTTTTAAGATTTTTATACTTATTCAATTTTGCAAACTTAAAAAATAAATTCGTCGAAAAAGTATTTTGTTAAAGTAAAATGTTCAAAATATAACATTTTACGCTTTTTAATCATGAGGGAGAAATTTGCTTCGAAAATTGTTTATAAGTCACGTACAAACCTTTGAAGAGGAGATTCATAAAAATGAAAAATGGAGCTACGTGAACATGATAACTTAATCACCAAAGCTCTTTCTTTAATGCATGCGAGAGTTGATGTAACTATTAATTTAGTTTTCATTCTAAGTTTATTTGAAAAATTGAGAAAAAAAATGGATAAAAAGAAAGATGTAATTTATTGCAACGTATGTTACTTTTTCAAGCATATTTTATTTATTGCTCGTTATTGAATTTGTGCAAAAAATCCTCCCCTCTTTTTGTTTCAAAATATATAATGTAATTGATAAAGAAAAGTGAAAAATGAAACTGTTTTTGATTTTGTTAAAGTATTTCTATTGTATTGTAAAATAAAGTAAAAAGATCTTTAGATGCGTCTTCAGGATAGCTATTTTACTTTTGAATATCAATCCTCAGGTTAGGAATATTTATTTAAGCAACAAAATAGTGGTTTTCGCTTTTTCAAAGATTCCATTTTGTTTGCTGTACATGCATGAACTTTGCACTATGATTTACAACAACAGTCTTTTCCGTTTCATATAACCATCATACTCATTGTTTGCTAATGGAAACCTTACAGAGGAAATGGAAACCTTCTCCTTCCATTTGGGAGTCACGAAGCCTACGATTCCGCATTCCCGTTTTGTTCTATTATTGTTTTGTATCGAAGTTAGTTCAAAACATTGTTTTTTCTTAGATCATCTAGATGGTATTTGTGAATTTTACAGGAATTTATTTTCTTCTAACAATTTTAATAATATTTTAGGCAGTTATAAACACAATTTTGCAGTGATTTACAACCATTCTACATCTTGCAGCTGAGGACTCTCTCTTCACGTCCTCACACCTGTTTCTTATCTCTCCTCCATTATTTTCTTATTCAAACTTATTACTCATCTAACAAGCACGTGCAAAGTAGTTTTTTGCACGCGTTTGTCTGGTTACATTTCATACTCCCATATTGGGTCTCGGTATTGAGGAAGTTTCTTGTTTAAAGATTCGAAACTACAGTAGGTCCGTTCCTATACTTAGTTATTATTCGCGTTGTTGTGGGTTATGTACATATATATACTACTAATTACTAATTACATCTTAAAAACCTTTATTTGAGTACCATTTTTAATTAAATAAATAGAACTACAAGAATTTGTAGTAAAACTTACTTATCTAAGAAACAAATGGATAATTTCGTTTAAACTTTAATTAGAGAAAAAATTCATCAAACTAATGTGAATAAATTCAATATAAAATCATTGAATTACTTTTTTAAAACTATTATCGAATTTATTTTCATAAAAAGTTTACTATCTAAATTTATTTTTTTTACCATGTGCAAATACAATTCGGCAACAAACATAAATTCGAAGTTTAATTTCTTACAAACTTAGAATTATCTAGTTTTATATGTAATTAGCATGCGCAAATCCAGTTTCAGGTCAATCCAAGGCACCAGGCAAATCAAATGCGCTTTTGTACCTCAGTAAGAACGCATGCTGGATACATCCAACTATTCTCTATTTACATTTTAATTTCATATTTTGTCATCTGGAAAACTAATTACTAAAATATTTTTATAGTAAGTGGACGCTCGATCTCACCACTAGCTTTGTGTGCTATTATTTGTGTCTTATTTTGTATTTTTCTTGAATTTTCGTTTTATTTTCTGTTTTCTTACATTTTAGTGCTTTTCGCTTGATATTTTTTTAAAATTTTTGTACCCGATTTTTGGTTTTCCACTCTCTGTTGTATTAATATATTTAGCTTCGGCTATATTAATACAATATTAGAAAGCACACTGACTTGTGGATAAAATCAGATGTGTTTATAATGAGGCAGTATATTTTGTTACGATTTTGTTTTCTAGCTTCTTCGTTTCTCTTTAAAAAAAAANATTATTTGACGCATGGCACACCTTCTCCCTCCAATTCTACTCCCACTTCACACATTCACCCCATTATATGTCTCAAAAATCCCACCAGCAGCTCTTCGCAGCAGCGTACAGAGATTTGAGCTATATTCTTCGCATTCATTTTCAATAGTGATTTGAAAACATATAATTGAGTTCAAAACTAAATCTAACTCAATTTACAGAGATGCCAACTGCTGCGGACACGCCAAAATAATTAAAAAAAACTGTAACTAACTTCAAAGTAAATTTTGCAAATAGTTTACTATTTTTTGCTTGCTTTTAAATGGTAAATCATGATATAAATACTAAAAAGTGGTGAATTATATAAGCCTACGAATTATTTAGAAAAAGTGGTGGATAGGAATCTACTAAATGGAATTTATTAAACCAAGAATCACAATTGATGAACTATCACCGTGAAATATATATTTGCTGTCCGGAGCAAGTTGGCATCAGTAAAAATAACTTCATATACTGAGTAAAAAATAACTTCAAGTAAAAATAACTTCCATATACTGAATCACAACTAGACTATACTTACAATATAAGGGATACTCTATAGTTATTTTAGGCATAGGTAATTTTATGCATCTTGTTCCAAAAATTTATTTAGGCAACTACATTTCCTCTTTCAAGCTATATAGTGATTCTTGCGGATTCGCAACATCTAACAAGCCTTTTTACTTAAGCCTAATAAATATAGAGCTTAAACCATTAGTTTCGATACACTCTCCTAATATTACCAGAAATATATCGTCACTTGATTGTTTCTTAATTTTACAATGATTTGTCAGTAATCGACATTTATCGGGTTATAGCACCGATATTCAATTTATTTCAAAATTTTTCTTTGCAAAGATATCGAAAATCGGAAGTTGTACGCACAACAGGCATATTTCATTAATACTTAGTTACATTTCAAAATATCATCCTTCTGAAAGTTAAATTCAAAGTTTAAGAGTCACACTTTTCTTTCACTGCGAAGAAAAACAATATTTTCTCATCAAATACTTTTTTTTAAAAGATTAAAAGAGTGGAAATAAAAGATCACTTAAGTTATCTTGACACTCTCGCTTTTGATATTTTTTATGGAACAGCAGCTGCTCGAGAAATAATATTTTTACACTTCAAACATTTGAAAGACACCCGAAAAGATTAATGGCCTTTTTGGATGGAAATAAATAAAAAGAGACAAGCAAGCTTTTTTGAGACATAAAATGATTCCGTTTAAAAATTTAAGCGACCATGAAATAAGTGCTCGAAGAAACGTTTCTCGAGGCTTGAAATTCAATTTTACTTTTTCTTAGAGGGAAAAAAATAAGAAAGATAATTGCATTATCGTTTCTGAAGAATGTGCAATTCAAATATGCTTTAGATTAGCTAACATATTCGAAAATGTTTAAGATAATTGTAAAAAATAATAAATTCAAATAAGTCACGGGGATTTTTTAAATCATAAATTCAAGTTTGTTTAGGTTTTTATTTCTTTCATTATAAAAAATCTAACAGCATAGAATTTAAAAAATAAAAATAATTACATTTTCGCTTTTTAAAGAATGTTTAATTCAAATATTTTAGATAATTTGAAAAAATAATAGATTCAAATATTTATCTCTGTTGTTTTAGTAAATATAAATACCACGTGTGTTTAGTTTTTTTTTTCAATTCTAAAACATTTAACATTCAACGATTTAATATGTTTTAGTACATTTCAATATGCTTGAAATGCAAACACTTCATTTGCTTCACTAATTTTAAAGGTGCAAGAAAAAAGAAAAAAAAACACTTCTCCACACTCAAAATTTTTTAAGCAAGGGAAGTGTTTACATTATTAACAATATATTTCTTCTTTGTTTTCTTTTGATAATTAGTTTCATAATATTATGTTTGGTCTAGCGGTTTCTTTTTTTTTTCTAAAACTTTACAAATTAATTTCACTGTTATAAGAATATTGAAGGCATTTTTTAATAACTGTCATTCTGATTTAGAAAAAATAACATTCTGATACACGCCTTTCACTGCAACATGTATTTAGATGAAACATGTATTTACAAAAGTAAATTATTTATTGAAACAGGGGGGAATTGCAGTCAAAACTATTCAAATAAATAAGTCATTGGCAGACCAAACATTTTGCATTTGATCAAGCTTTTTTGACATTTCGCCTCAATACACAATTTTCTCATTGAGGAAAATCATTAGTTTTAATTTAACAAAAAAACAAGGGTAATAGTTTGTTAATATATCGGAACATATTCAGTTATTGTTAAAATAAAATTGTTTGATATTATATTTATCTCCGTTTGAAGATAAACGGAAAATTCAAGTAAACATGCAGTAATTTTTTCCGTTCGTTTCTGACTCCGTATCACGCTAAATTGTTTGTCGTTTAAAAATGGTTTAATGGAAACTACCTACACTATTTATGTTTAAGTTAATGTGATTATAAAAAGAAACGCTCTTCTTTCAGGTGGATGAAGGATGTGAATGGAGTGTTGAGGCCAGTGAAAGAAGATGGTCGCATCTGGGTCAGTCAAGGGACACTAAACATTAAAAAAGTGACCAGTTCAGATGGTGGAAAATACCAATGCATAGTTCGGAACAGTATCGGCGAGAGGAGAATCGAAAGTGCCCTCGTTGTTACAGGTAAGGTTATCAAACAACATATCATTGGCAATACATTTCAAACATGACTAGTCATTGAATAAATAAGGGCACCGTTTCATTTCAAACGTAACTTAAAGAATTTCATAAAAGCAAACTCTATAATTTTTGCAATAAAAGTTAAAACACACTGAACAGTTAATTTCCTTCGTTTAAGAAACGCATAGCTTATGTAAGTGTGCAAAAAAATGAACCAGAATGAAGAGAGGAGAATCGAAAGTGCCCTCGTTGTTACAGGTAATGTTATCAAAGAGCATATCATTGGCAATACATTTCAAACATGACCAGTCATTGAGTAAATAAGGGCATTGTTTCATTTCAAATGTAACTTGAAGAGTTTTATGAAATGCAAACTCTATAACTTTTGCAATAAAAGTAAAAACACACTGAGCAGTTAATTTTCTTCGTTTAAGAAGCGCATAGCTTATGTAAGTGTGCAAAAAAATGAACCAGAATGAAGAGAGGAGAATCGAAAGTGCCCTCGTTGTTACAGGTAATGTTATCCAACAACATATCAATGGCAATACATTTCAAACATGACCAGTCATTGAATAAATAAGGGCATTGTTTCATTTCGAATGTAACTTTAAAAATTTTAAGAAATGCAAACTCTATAATTTTTGAAATAAAGGTAAAAACACACTGAACAGTTAATTTCCTTCATTTAAGAAACGCATAGCTTATGTAAGGGCGCAAAAAACGGACCAGAATGAATAACTTTTGTTCCGAATGATCGGGTTTTCACTTTCTAGGACTCAATCTTATTGGTTCGAGGGGGTGGCCTCAAATATGCTAATTAATAAATACAAATGATATTTTAGGTTACAAAATCAGACACAAAAACGTACTTTCTCTTAATTAACATATTTTTCCCCCACTGATTTGGATTTCTGACCTACAAACTGTAGGGAGTAGTCACAATCTGAGAGATCACTCAAAAGTTAGGACTCCTTAATGCTAATTTTATTTTCTGCGTATTCCGCTATATTTTGAGAGTTAGCTGAGCGAATTAAAAAAATTACTCTCAATTATAAAATTTGTTTATCCAAATACAATTCTGTGCAAAAAATAACTCTTAGTAAGCATTTCTTATTTTTTATTATTTTATTTAAGAATGGTCGAAAAATTTTTGAAGTGTAAGTAATACAAGTTTTTGTATCTTTTTGTAGAAAGCAATTTTACATGACAAAATGCAATATTTGAGCAAAATGGGTAAAATAATTCCTTCGAAATCGAATTTTATGTATCTGATTTTTTTCAAAATTTGAAACGGACATCCAAAAGCCCTTCAGTTTTAATCCCAAAAATTTTAAATTCCCAATGAACATATAGTTATTGAGAGAAACTTATTGGCATGCAAAGAGTTCCAAAGATGGCGAGATAAGAAAAACATGCCGCCAAGGATACATTGTTAATATAGCCAAAAACAACGCCAACGCCGTTTTATTAATATTGCATTTTAAATAATCTGGCTGCATTTTAATCACCAAAGAGACAGTGAGAATTCAATACAACTCTGTAACTGAATCCTTTTTGGTTTCAGAAAAATAAAAAGCTTAAGAAAAATAAGAATAGATTTTAATATTCGATTTAGTCACGCGCCTGTGAATTAATGGGTCATACAATTGTATTAATTTAAAAAGATAGCCGTTGTATTTGTTGTTAAGAAAAGAATAAAATATTTCAATAAAAATCAATAAAAAGTGCTTCAATAAAAAGTTATAAAAATTAAATAATTAATTTAATTTGATTATAATTGAATTAAGATTGATTAAAAATTAAATTTCTGAGGTTAAATTAATTTTAAGAGTAGTAAGTAAAGTCTATACACACTGCTTTATACTATTTATTTATACATTTATTTATTTTTACAAAATTCTCGAATTTGAGAGACTTTACTATTCAAATATTTCTATCAAGTGTAGCTACTTTTCATTGTAATAAAAAAATTATTCCTTTCTGTGATATAGCACCACTGATGGTTCATCTATCTCCTTCCCACCAAGTGCTAAATATTGGCCAGGAAGCGACTTTTAATTGCAATGTGACTGGCTATCCAATACACACTGTGACGTGGAAAAAAGACCAGAGACCACTACCAGCCTCTACACGTGTGAGACTTCTTTCCCGCGAAGTTCTTCACATTTTATCAGTGAGAAGAGAAGACCGTGGAATGTATCAATGTTTTGCCTTCAATGATGCAGACAGCGCACAAGGAGCAGCAGAGCTTAAAATTTCAGGTAAGAACTATAATCTAGTACACATTTTATTAAATTTGCAGTTGCTTAAGCATTTGATGTTGTTATTCTAGATAGCTAATGCAAGCTTTTAATCTTAGCTTCGTGAGGTTTTTTTGAACGATGCACGGCAGTTTTGCTTCCCTAAATTAAGCAATTCGTTATTTTCTTATAATATGCACCTAAATATATTAAAAAAAATTGTTACTAAAAGTGATTTATTCTTTAATGTTTCGTTTGAAAACATTTCAAAATGGGCTTTGTTTTTACAAATAAGTAAATGATTTATTTAAGATTCAATTTAGAGCTTTACTACTTATGTAGGAAATCAGATATCATTAATTTTGTAAGGCAACAAAGAATTGAATTAAAAAAATTAGTGCCAAGACAACAGGTACTCGAAGAAAAGGCAGACCAAATTTAAGATGGTAAGATGAATTAAAGAAAAATGTGTTATTTCTGCGGGCAAAAAACAATTTCAAGTAAAATATTAGTCTGGAAAAGACTTCATGAAGAGGCTAGGACCCATCCTTCATAGTCCAGCCAATGTAAGAATTATTTAAATAATAAATAAGAAAATATTTAATTTAAAATTTAGGAATTATTCCTTTAGGTATAAATAAAGAAATATTTTAATTCATAAAAATGAACTACGCACGACATCTCTTACTATAGCATAATAGCAATGAAAACACTAGTACAGCTATATGAAATCGTGTTATATAGTTTTAAACACAGTTTATTTATCTACATACATTTTGACATTTTAACGTAAAGTTTGTTCATTTTAAATTATTCATCATCATCGATGCATTACTTTAAATTGGGAAAAATCTCAATATTTGTTTATAAATGCTGGACATATTTAAAAAAAAAGTATCTGCTTGTTACAGATGTTGCTCCGATACTGGTTTCGGTATTTCCTGAGCACACAGTGAATTCCGGTGACTCTATATCTCTCAAGTGCATATCTACTGGCAATCCCGTACCACGAGTGACCTGGTACTTAGACGATGCAGCTATAGGACATGGTCCACGAGTTACAGCTGGAGATAACGTCAGTGATGAAGGGCACGTGATCAGCTTTCTCAATGTTACCGAAATACGTGTGGAGGATAGCGGTGAATATAAATGTCACGTGAGCAATGACGTAGGAAGTGCCTACCACTCCAATCGTCTCAACGTGTATGGTCCACCATTTGTCAGACGAATGGCCAACGTCACAGCGATCTCTGGTGAGGATCTGGTCATGAGATGTCCATATGGAGGTCATCCAATTAAAGGAATACGTTGGTTAAAAAGTAATAATTTTGATACTGTCTTAGAATACTGCTTGTCTATAAAGATACTGATAGGCTGTTTATAAAGTAAAAATTACGCAGGGAATTCATAATCGTAATCTTTGAGTCAGAAGGTTTTAATGAAAGAATGACGATTATAACAGAATTATCTTATCTCTAAATTTAAACATTTTTTAAAAAACACTATATCACGTGAAAAGTGATTTCAGGAAATATATAGAGAACTATATAGTTTCGAAGAGAACAATATGGTTGAAAAAATGTTATCAAAGCAATTTCTTGGAGGAGAATTTCAATATTAAGTAATAATGTCATTGGGTTATATTTCACCGAAGTTACATAGATATATTGAAGTAAAATAACATTTTCTTCCATTATAAAAATTTGGGTCTCAGAAGAGTAAACATTCAGTGAAAACACAAAGCGGTTGTGAGATTTGCCCTTTCTTTAAATTGTCCATGTTATCAAGGGATATTTTTAATGTCCACAAGGCATTAGCCAATCATAATGTTCAGCATTCATTGGCTAATCATAATGTCCCTCAGACATAAGCCAATCAAAGTGCCCATAATTATATACCTCCATAGGTATTATTTGTAAGGGTATTTCAATGTATTTCCGAGACAAAAATTCCTTTAATTACTAATTGTAATGGTTCTAGCGATCGGGTATGGGAAAATCAATCGTTATCTGTGTTTCGTTTTCTTCTATGCTTCGTTTTCTTTCCTTTTCATTTTGTACTTCTAAAACACGAGAAATAAAAAAAAAAATAATTATCCTGTATGAATTACTTACAGTATAGATTCTTATGTGCAAATGCAAAACATTCATAAAAGTTTGAATATTTTTATAATAAATTAATAAAGAAACTATAAAAAATAGAAACAATTTGCATTTATAAAATTAAATCTTATTGCTTATTTCTTCAAAGTTACTTGGTTTCGGAAGTGAGTATTGAAAGAAATTAAAATAAAAAATAAATAAAATAGTTAAAAAATATACTAGAGTGCAAGATTTAAAGCAATTTAAAACTAAATTTCTTTAAAGGACGCAACTTAAATTATTGCAAAAGAATATTATTTGACCTGATTATAGTAAAAGTTTTTAGTTGATGTTTTTTTATATCCCTCTTCTTCCTTATTCAATAAGCAAATACCTTCTTTCGTAAGAATTTATAACTATGTTTGTTATAAAAAATAAGAGAAAAGGAATATCAATCTAATTGCTTCCTATATGCGACACACTTACAAATCAAAATCTAATATTTTTTTTGAAAACATTTGAAAATATATTTGAGTAACGTGAAGTTTAAATGTGATTCATACAACTTTCTATTTTATGATTTGATTATAAATAATGCTATTTACAGATCGAATATAACATTTTCAAAATCTGTATCTTAGAAGCTAATATTTTGGTGATCATATATTTTGAAAGCAGCATTGGTGTTACATAGAATCAAAGATGTTAAAACTAATATTTTAATCTTTCATGGCATTAAAATTTTGATTTGATGGATTGAATTTTAATGTATTTAAGCTTTGATGAGCGTTATAAAAATGAAAAAGTAATGAATTAATTAATTTTAAAATTTTGATTATTCATAATTTGCAAGGGTATAGGCAACAAAAACATTATTATTTTTATTTATAACTTTATCGACCGCAAACTTTTAAATCTTTCGAGTTAAAGCAAGTAAGTTCAGAAGCAAGCAAGTTCAGAAAATCAGTAAAAACGAATAATTTCAAATTTTCAGTAAGTTAAAGTTCCCCAAATTAAAGGAAAATTATAGAAAATAATTTTCTGATTATCATTAATAACAAATATTTAATTTCCGATTATAGCTAATTTTAAATTCATTTTCCAGTTTCCATTAATTGAAAAAAATCATTTTCTAATTAGCACTTATAAATAAAATTTATTTTCAGCTAATATTAGTAATAATGTAATTAATTATGATAGTTAAAAGTAATTAAATTCCTGCCACGGTTTTTTAATAACTTTTTATTAAATATTTGAAAGTTAAAATTATTAAAACTTTTTTTATCATTATTATAAAGAAAAATAACTAAACGGAACAAGTAAAAACTATATTTTCAACATTTTTCTGACTTATTGAACTAAAGCTATTTCTCGTCTATCGAATGAAGAAAACCGGGAAATTTAAGAACTTTCTAAAGTGTATTCAAAGCATCAAAACAAATAAAAATCTTGACTGAAGTCTCGTCACTGGTCTTTCGAAATCGAAAACAAATCTGAAGAAATCACATACATTTGGAATGCAAAACTTTTGTTTCATTCCTGTTATGTTACACCAAGAAATTAGACTTAGCTGAAAGTTTAGTTGCACAAGTGAAGCATTTTCAAAGGAGATAGTACATCTGCGGTGAAAAATCACGTTCCTATTTTTCGCATTTCTTCCTTTTCTTATTTTTGTATATTGCATTTTAAGGAAATAAATCGCGTTTTTTTCCCCTTTAAAGAAAGTAAGTCAAGTAGGTAAGTAGAAAGGTTTTTCCAGACTTGATTTCTTTCCAGAGAACATTCATCCTTTTCTCTAAATTTCGTAAACTTTGGTTTATGCATCGGATGTAAAGTGAAGGAAAAATTGCGTTCTTTCCCTATTCGAACGAATGTATAAACCTACTGGTAGAGCGATAGATATATCTTTTTTGCATATTTCTTTGTGCATGTCTAGCAGAACTTTTAAATTCATTGTGTCTATCTTGAAAGGTTATGTTCCCTTTCCCTTTAAAGGATTATTGATTTTTCTTTTGCACAATCAATCTTTATCTTTTTGCAAATCTAAAAGAATCGACTGAGTAAAAAATAGATCTTTATCATTTTCAATTTCAAATTGAGGTCAAGCAAAATAAAATGCACAAGAAAATGCATTAAAAAAGTTTAAAGGCTATACACGCATTTCGAATGGAAAATTTTAAAAAAAATCTTAAATTAAATGCTCTCCTGAAATTTTTAGATTCTGAAATTCCACAATTTCTCGTATGCAAACTTACAGCAATAAAGATAGTAATAATAATAAGTATCGTTATTTTTATTATTAGTCTTATTATTATTGTATAGTGATACTAAAGATTATAGTAATGCAAAATTAAGGCTTGAAATAATTACAAAAACTTAATAATTTATAGTACTTATTTTGTAACACATTTAAAACTACGTCATAATTTAACAAAATTTTTGCCTACGTTACTCATACATGGACATATATATTTTTCTGGCAAACTTTTCACATTTTTTTTTCTTTAAAGATAACCTAAGTTTCAGATGCGAAATTTGAAAAAAAAAACTTAAACATGACAGTATACTTATGTATGTCAAAATCTGGCAAGAGTTTTCAAGCATCATTCAATATTTCATGTATTTTTTTTTCAAAAAAATCAACTATGCTTCAGGTCTTTTTTCAGATATATAAACAACCACCGGCCAAATTTTATTATATAAGTAGCTTTTGAAAGCAAATAACAAAAGAGTATGCGTCAAAAATGAAAGTCCAAATTAAAGAAAAGCATTCAACTTTTTTAATTTCATTCTTCTAGTGTTTTATTATTATATTTTATCTTCGGTTAAACTCAAAACACACAACTTATTGAGAAAACTGTTTTCTGTCGAATTAAGAAATTTTTTTGAAGTTCCGAAGATTTTTTTTTTGTGTTTGGTATTCTTAATATGAATTTGCGTAAAGAAAATAAGAGAAAATTAGTACCTTATTTAATGTATGTTGATGTATTTTTCTCATTTCTTCTCTATCTAGTGTGTTATTGTCCCTCCATTTTGAAGAAAAACTTTTCCTTTCACAATTCTTTTATTTGGAAATAATTTAAATCCGATTTTTCTTTAAAATTTAGAGACAGTTTTTGTGTTCGTAAAAATGTTTGCTTCAGAATAAGAATGAGGAACAATGTTCGGATAACGCATTGTAATGTAAGTTGTCTTACTAGAAATGCCTTTTTGGTGCTTTTTATTCGAGCGTTTTGTGCTTTTTGAATCTAATATATGTAAAATCCATCACTTTTTTGGGACAGGAAAGATTTTTCAAATAGAAAACATTTTGTGGCTCAAGAAAATATGTCTGTTTGCATTCATTGAACGGAATATTTAAATGAGAACGTTTCATATCATTCATGTGAGTGATTGTCTCTTTAAAATACATGTCAAAAAAACAAAAAAAAAGCTTCATTTTTTAGAAAATTTTTGATTTTTTCTAAATAAACTATTTATTTAATATTTATTTAGGAAAAAAACAATATTCAATTCAAAAAAAATAATATTTGCAATGAATACTTACTAATTTGCTTTCTGATTATAATTAATAACAAAAAATAATAATTTCTGATAAATACTAAAATGAGAATAAATATTTTCATAATATTAAAATATTATTGATATCTTACTTCAAAGAAACCTTACATTCATGTTTCCTTTTTTAATATATATTTTCAAACTTTAAGTATTTTTGAATATTTTATTTTTATTTCAACTTTACTGTACTATATAAATAATACGTTCGGATATAAGAAGCAATTGATTGGTCACTTTTAAGACGTTTATTTCTTTTACGGGTCTAAATGTTCCTCTAAATCACGAAGCTTTTCTAACAGTTTTAACACTATTTTAAAATGTATGTTTAGCTTAGACATTTCAGGAGTTATATATAGAACTAATACGCGGTTGATAAAAGTGCTACTATTTCGGACGAATTTTAGCCGGTCAACATTTTACACTGCTTGAATATTGCTAAGGAACAGTTACGTTTTTCGGAATAATTAATAATGAACGTTAATTGATGAAATGGAACTAAGTATATATTTAGTAGAGGCAATGTGCCTTTATTATTACACAAAATAGATCAGATATCGACGCATCAAAAAATATTGAAAATAAAAAAAAATGTCCATTGGGCAATTTCCAAACAACTATGAAAATGAGTCCACTTGCAAGAAAGAAGCAGAATAGAGTTCCTCAGTAAAATACGTGACTACCTCGAACACTAATGCACATTTCGCAACTGTTCTTCATGCTGCTCACTAAACAATCGAAGAGTCCTTGGGGGGTATTGTCCTCCTCCTCTCTCAAGGCGGTATTCAGCTCTTGAGTTCTTTCGAAATGGCGTGTTCTTTGTGAAACTCGTCTGCCAAGAGCATCGTAGGCATGCAGGAGTTAAGTCAGAGGAGTACACAGGACAACGCTTGCGGTTGCAATCTTTACTTTCTAGTGTGTGCGACACCTCAGCGCACATGCATGGACACGTGTTTTTCTCTATAAACAAAAAGTCTGAACCTTCTACACTCCTAACAAGACACACATAGTACGGAATAATCTCTCTGAAATACCACTGCTATGTAATATGACCTCGCTCAAAGATTTGTAGCAGTGTTCAGTCATTGTGCATGATGCCTGCCCACAGCGACAAGCCTTGACCCTACCTATGACGTTCACGTTCATGTGTTGCATAGCATGTTTCCCCTCCTGCCTTCACACTAACTGGGAGCCTGAATCACTTTTCATAGTAAATTAGGATTCTGCGAATAACATCACTGTTGGCCACTGTTGTTCACTAGACCACTGTTGTTCACTAGACCACTGTTGGCGACCCCAAATAATACATTCCTTACGCCAACGTAATCCTTCTCGATGATTGCGTTGTTAAAGCGAGATGTATCGAACAGGTTTCCGTGCATGCAAACCAACTTGATTTTATCGCCATGATATGGTTCGGGGAGAAGCATGTCTACCAATAAAACATGTGTACCAGTAGCTGTTACAAGGTCTGCAACTGTCTGTCTCTCAGTGACATTTCTGTTCCTTTTGCTACTGGTGATACATATCGTTCCCCATGAGGTGTGGTGTTCCTATAACAGTCACTTTTATTTTCACTTTCAGCGAGATTCTGTAAATATCGCGATGATTTAATTGCGAGATAATACTTTGTGACACTCCCATTACTGCTCCCACAGGGGTGACATTTTGACCTGATTCCTGTCGCCTACGATCATAAGAACTCAAAAGATATCTTGCTCACATTTTGCACTTAATTATTGCAACACCACACTGAATTTCACAGAAATAGTTTCATCAACCTATAGTGCTATTTTGGTCAAATACCTAATGTTATGAAGTTTTGAATGAATGAAGAAATTTTGCGCACTGTCTTTCATAACGAATACTGCTCTACCACGCTCTCTACGCTTGATTTTACTGTTATTAGTCTGCTCTCAAGAACGATACTTTGCATAAATCAGTTGTACCTGTCAATTGTATATTTATAATTGATTAATACATGCTCTTCGTAGGGGTGAAAAGGAAGAAAATAATCATAAATAAGTACCGGTCAACACTACGAAATCATAGAACTGAAAAACTTACACCAAAACCATCAATATTAAATGGTTTATTAAATGGTTACTGAGCATAATTATATTTTTTTCCTACCAGAAATGTTATACGGTAATTTTACTAGAATTTTTCGTGCGACTATCGCCTTTGGGGGGCCAGAAAATTTTTCACACAATATTTGTGAATTTTAAGTTCTGCCTAAATAATTTAGCATCATTTATTTAGTATATTTTTTGTAAATAGCTTTTTCAAATTTGAGTTAATACCTATAATCAAAATTGATTAAGCCTCATTGGTGTTAATACAAGTTTTGCAAATTTTAACTTTTTTCCTTAGTACTACATCTTAATACCAGTAACTAGTGCCATTCACCCAATAGTTTATTTATTAGAACATAGCTTATTTTTTTCACATCAATAACTACCTATTACCAAAATTAATGAAGCATCATTGGTATCAAAACTAGTATAATGAGATTTTAATATTTATTTTATCAAAAGGTATCAAATACGTATTATTTCTAAATTAATTGTGCTTTAATGTTCCTAACTTATTTTTCGTTTCAAATAAAAAATATTAGCAAAATTTAATCAAGC
Organism: Parasteatoda tepidariorum; assembly: GCF_043381705.1. Lineage (NCBI taxonomy): Eukaryota > Metazoa > Arthropoda > Arachnida > Araneae > Theridiidae > Parasteatoda > Parasteatoda tepidariorum. The sequence continues at coordinate 24,572,005 of NC_092204.1, forward strand.
ATCATTGGTGTTAACAATAATATGACGTTTTTCATGTTTCTAGACAAATTAACACTGTTTATCCATTAATTTAGATTATCATTACAGAACATTCTTTTTCAATAGCTGTTTATTTTAAATTACTCAGTTTTTAATAAACACATCTTAAAAGTATAATTACAAACAAACTAACATATGGTTACAGTTTTTTTAGATGTACTATGTTAGCGACGTAATCCGCATATGCTATCATGTTCGCGTTGATCATTCTGTTTATCTGACGTAACACATACTCAATACTTAAACATTAAAAAAAAGATCACTAAACGGTTTTTTTAAAATGAGCTAATAGCTAGCAAATATTGATATATTCTTTAGAATATTTGCAAGAGAGAAAATAGTCTGCAGTCCCATTTTCCTGAATGGCGAGTTCTAAGCCATTGAAAAAATTCTGTTTTTCAAACTCCTCTCCCCTAGGATCTAATTATAATTTTTAATACATATTTTGGAACAAGGGCAGAAATTGCCCCTTTCACCCGCTGCGTAAATTCCAGGTGGATTGAGTAAACGTTTCTGGAGTTATTACAGACACGCTTATGGGCACAGAGAAAAACTCCCCCCTTTATTTTATAATAGATAATGGTAGTTTAATTTCCCATTTGATATATAATAGTTAGTAGCTCATGTAAAACTTCGAGAGTTTTATTGCACACAATTAAATTTCTTCTCAAAGACCAATACAGTTATCTTACTGTTTTTGTTTTTTTATTTATTTATTTAGGTCTTTAGTGTATAAAATCTTTCGGCATAAGTTAATTGTATATTTTATGCTTCATAATGCTAAAATCAATAACATCACAATTTATGCTTTTAAGGCAAGCACTCTGTGAAGGTGCCAAATGTCTTGGTGACATTCAAACAATTAGAATACTAAATAATGATTGAATATTCCCCTACCCCCAAGTACACAAATGTCCCAGTAAACAAGAAATTGTTATCAATATATGCACCAATCTACATGAATTACATAAACAGTGATGGAAATATTTAAGTCACAAAAAACTTCGATTAAAAATTTAATTTCACTTTTATTTTAGTTTGAGGAAGTACATGTAACCAAAAACACATTGGTTCCTCATATAACTAGGAAAATTATTGACAAGCTAGCCACTTTTGGTGTCTAATTTGCTCACCTTTTGAAATTACCCAGTACGGCCAATAGATTTTGTATAGTATATATGTATTTAAATATTCAAATTATTCCGCTCCTCGTCATTTCTTCCATCTTAATTAGTTTCAAACAATATATTAACCAAAATTCCTCGCCGTCTAACTGATGCTTACAGAATTTGCTGAGCATAAACACTTTTATTTCAATTTTAACTATAATCAAGGAATGTTGGCGTCATTGTCAAAGCTCTTTGTGCATTGAATTTTAATAATAATTTAAAATATGTCCAGCAACCATTAAGTCAGGCAAATCAAAGTAATTATTAATTAGGGTCATTTCAATATAGTAGGCAACAGAAGTATTTAATTNGCCAATATATAACGGAATAACCAAGTTCATGTTGCCACATGAGAGATATATATATAAATAGAATATGGAACCTAATGAAGCAAAATAAAATTTTAAATATGTGCTCTCAAGTAGAAGAAGTAATTTATTTACGTCGCACAAGAGCTGCACAATGGGCTATTGGCGACTTTCTGGGAATCATTTCTGAGGAAGTTCCTTAGACATGCCATCAAAATTTTAATACCTAGCAGAAGGGATGCGTCCGCAGGCTTCGGTATAATACAATATATTCGGTATTATTCTGTTTCATTATAATACAATAATATTTTTAAAAAAAATGAAACTTATGCCATTGTGTAATAATTTTTATTATTAAATGTGTTATAAATATGCTGTAATGAATTTCTGTTTCAGGTGACAATCCTCTTCCTTTAAATCATCGTCAGAAAATAAATCACGGCGGAAGTTTGACAATACAAAGTGTGGAACGCTTGGCAGATGAAGGACAATACAGCTGCATTGTAAGGAATAATGAAGGAGAGACTTCGACGTCTTCGACTCATGTCTCAGTCGTCGGTAAGAATATTTCAGAATAGTAGCTAAATAAATTATGATATCAGTACCTGCACAAAAATAACCATTTTTATGACTTACGGGCCGTGGTACGCGAAAAACTAAAACGAACATCACAGAAGGAACAATCTCGAACGGAAAAGTGCGTAACACTGTCCTTAGGAATCACTAATATTTTTATTTATTTATTTTAGCATGTTCTGAAATCTTTTGGGGTATTGTCTATCGGTAGGGGATGGTATGATTTAATGGGATGGTACAAACAGGTTAAATCTCATTAAATCATAGATAATGATTATACATAAAGGTATCTTGATCTTTTTTTTAAAATACCAAGAGATTCGTCGTGACTCAGGAGTTAGAGCTCTTACCTCCTAATGAAGTGTCCCGGGTTCGAACCCAGTTGATGGGACTGGTTGATTCAAATTCCACACCCAGATGACACATATCCAGTGCTGACATAAAATATCCTCAGTGGTAGACGGATTAGAGGTTGGAGTCCCCTTGACTCAGGCAAACTGTGAGAGGTTTTCATGGTTTTCCTTTCCATGTGATGCAAGTGCGGGTTAGTTCCATCAAACGGTTCTCCATAAAGGTAAATTTCTCTCATTACTTGAACCAGAAGTTCCCTTATCTTCTGGATTGGGTTCAGAATTACAAGGATACTGACTTGAACTTTGATAGTCGTAAACTGAAAATTCGATCGGCTGTTCAACGATGGTTATAAAATATAAACATACCAAGAAAACAAACTAAAGAATATAGTTAAAATTTTCGCACTTTAGTAAACAAAAATTAAATAAATATGTCAGGAAATAACTAATAATAATGCATATTTTAGGACCATGTTTGCCACCAACAGTCAGTACATAAGTTATAATACCGTATGCATTCTATTTCCACAGTAGCTATAATAGTAGCTATATTTTCACTCCCTATAATTGGTGACTTTGGACTGAGTAATGATAAACCTAATTTTCTCAATTTTAAGGAAAGTTTTTTTAGAACAAAATACATTAAAATAAATCTATATTGGCAGTAAAATATTACATCTGATGTGCTGCCATCTAGAGGAAAGAGCAAAACCTTTTTGAAAAAAGACTTAACTGGAAACGCAGCGTCACGCTTAGAAAGATTATGGTAACTTTAGAAAGAGTATGGAACTGCACACTGAAAAGCTATTTCCCACTAGCATTTTAATTTTTAAGAGAAAAAATTTGAATTAATTATTTTTGTGACATTTTAAGAAGTTTTGAAAATTTGCGAACTGCATTTTAAAAACAAAATTTTATTATTCCGTAACTTGGATTACTGCAAAAGTTAAGGTTTACTATTTTTTTTTCATGTTGAATAAATTTCTTAACTACAAAAGTTGTTATGCAAAGCAGAAATGAATCTACAAGAAATGTTAAATATATACTTAATATTTGTTAATATATAAATTATTTTGTAAAAACGTATCTTTCGGATTAAAAGATTTTCTGCGAGGAAGGTAAAATGTGGTTCTCCTGTAAGCATATTAAATTTTGCGGTTCACAGTAGGTGGCCGAGTCTAACAGCTCAGACCCCTTTACATTATATATGTTTCTGAACATAAGTATTAAAGGTACTTTAAGAGTATTATTCTCTACATTATATTATTACATTATTAGAAAAAAATTCTTAAGCAAGCCTTTATACCATCTGTAACTTGAAGAATATATTGATTTAGCAATCCATTTTCTTCACAATATTTTATTCAGATACCGAAATAACAAATTTTAATTAGTAATGTCATCCTATTTTTAGAAGTATTATTTTTAACACTTTAAATTGCTGAACAATCGATGAAACTGAAGTACCACAATACTTTATTAAAGTTAAATTGCACAAGACACCCTTTAGAACTCAATTTGCTATAAACTTCAAAACGTCACAAACCATTTATGTCCCAGATGAAATATTGTAAAATTTTGTCCTAGTGAGATTTTTTTTTTTTGCTTTAAACATATCAAATGTTGAAATTTAAATTACTTCGCCAAAGTATGCTGATATAATTTATATATTATACTAAATAATTTAGTTTTTATGCATATATATTTTATATTTTAAAGATAGTCTATTATATAGGCATTTCACTTTAATAGTAAAACCGTATCCAATAGGATACGATTGGCTTTTGAAATTGCTTTATATTCTTTACACACTGCTTTGCATAATAGAAAATGTAAATTTTAACAAATTTCACCTTATAGTCTAAGAACTAGGATGCTAAACTTTCTCTTTAACTTTCATTTTATTTGTTTTTGATCAGTACTTAAATATTAATAGAAAAAAAGCGATTTATAGCATGGAAAGAAGCAATTAAAATAGCCGTCTGGAAATTTCTTAAAATTCTTTTTAAAAATATGATTGTCAATCATCCTCCCATAGAATTTAAAATACTTTTGTTTCGTTATTTTATAAATACAATTTAGTATATTGCTAAAAACTGATGAGTGACAGTTTGCCACAAGCAATATGAAGTATGTAAATGCTTAAGAACGAATACGTGATCGATAATTAATTAAAGGCATCATATGCACAAAAAAATATGTAACTTTTCATTAAATGCCTTCAAGCCAAGTAGTAGCCAAAGTGCAACAATATTCATTAAATTAACTGCCAATCAATGTTAAGAGCCAAAAAAAGAAACAACAGAACGGAGGGATACCAGGGCAATCCTTGTAAAATATAAACAAGGAATTTTTATTCATCAAATAATCACCACAGGGTACATTGCGTATGGAAGTAAACAATTTATTCAAAAAATAAAAAAATAAGGTTAGGAATTTTAGAAAGTGTCAATTTAGATTTTTTCTTCAAAAACAACGTGATTTAGTTTAGTTAAAAATATTCAAATATAACACTTAATGTACTTCAAAAATTAACTTACTCAAAATGCTTGTAAATTAATTGAATTATTTTTATTTTATTTTAGATAACAACTTTATTACAGTTGTTCAATAAAGTGAAAATAAATTTAAGTTTATTTTGAGTGATTGCATATATCTTACAAACACACCTCCAAAATGAAAACATTGATAATATTAGTCCAAGAACTGATTCTTGAGTTAGATGAGTTAAATGCAGTATTGGACCGTAAGCTCGTTGCTAACGAAAACAGAAAAAACCTTTACCAGCAGAGACAAAAACATATGCAATAAATGCCTTTATAGATCTTTGACTAAAATTGAGAATTCTTCAATGGAATCTTAGTTTATTGCATAAACTATGGTGTATTTAATAATTTTGAGCTAACTATCGATAAAGCACAAAGTAGTTGTGCATAAAGCTAATGATTTCGTTAGCTATAATTGTTGGCAGCAGGTGTTGAAATGGTAAAAAATAGATAACTAGTGAAAAATTGAATCTATACCAACTTCAACTGAAAGTGTAAGGAACAAATAATGGAACATGTTGCAAAAAAAATAAATAAAGCAATTAGTGGACAATACACTAAATGAATAGTTTGAACAAAACAGTAATCAGTAAATGTGGGGACATTTTGCAAGAGCTATAAGCAGTTACGAATAATATTATTTCGTTCTTCAGCTAATTGAAACGGACCTTAAATTGTGTTTTTTCTTCGTTTCAGTTTCACCTGTCATTGAATCTCACTTTTTCCCGGAGAGCGTAACGGTGGATGAAGGTTCCAGAACAAAACTTATGTGCGTAGTAACCAAAGGAGATCCACCCTTGAGATTCCAATGGCTCAAAAACGGTCTTCCCTTCCTGGCACATGGTGACACTACAGCTCAGACATTCGACGATTCGTCGATTGTCACCTTTAAGAAAGTGTCATCCAGTGACAGAGGGCATTACACTTGCGTTGTATCCAACGTAGCGTCCTCGACAAACTTAACGATGCAGCTAGTTGTCAACGGTGAGTACTAATACTTGACCAGTTACTATTTTATACATTCTTGGATTCCTTTTACATTTCTTCCCATTGGAGTCTTAAAATAATTGCACGAGAAACAAAGATGTCAGTGAAATAAATTGAATGACAACAAGCAGTAGATGGCTGAATATCTGGACAGATCGGGACCAAAGTTGATCCGGATAACGGTAAATCCAAATAATTGGACAACTTTAAAAACGGTAATGTGAATGTTAAGTAACTTCCATTTACTCTTAATGTATAAGCAAATGTAGTAGTCTCTATAATAGCATATTACAAATGGCGTGTTCAAAAGTTTATTTCTTTTAAAAATATGATTAGAAAACTGTTTCCTGATTAGAAACTACTTGCCATCCGCATTAAAATGGGCGGATACGTGAGGTTCTTTTAAATGTCAACGAGGAACAAAAGAAGTCATTTATCGATCCTTTTTCAGATATTCTGAAAGTAAAGAAACACTATTACGGTTTTTTTTTGTTGAAAAAGGTGGAAAAAACACATGGTTTCGTGTGATTCGAGTAATTAACCAATCTGGTAATTCAAATTTTGGATAATCGGCTCTCTACTGTAGTATATAAAATTGATTGTTATTTTTGCAATAAAATTCCTGCTTCATGGCGAATTCAAAGATGACTGCAAAGCAATTTCTGTCAGATCACATGTCAAAGTTCTTGATGAAAAATAAGAGTCTTTACAGTGTCAAATTCGAGATAAAAGTAAAAATTAAGTAAACTTAAAAAAGCAGATAATTCTTTTTGAAAAAATTACATTATAACATCTGAATATTTTGCAGAATACTACAAGAAAAGTTATACATAATTAAATTTCATATTAAGAGTCACAAAAAATAAATTGAAAAAAATATACACTTTAAATTTTGAAAATCAATATATAGGTAAGAAAAAATGAAAATAATTTGCAAATAATGCAAAACATTATCAGGGATGAGGTTAGAAAATCCTATAAAATTATGCCAGCTCCAAATAAAAGGTGGCTCTACTCTACTAAATCAATAAATTCTAGTTTGATAATTTTAATTCCAACATTTATCTTTCTTTCCTTTACCAATATTTCTTTTTCTTACATCCTGACTATAATTTTTTTTTGTAATAATCCTGAAGAAAGAACTGTTGGTGAATAGTTATTGCCTTGTAGGTCAATTTACAAATTTATCGCATTTTGTTATTCAGGGTGGCACATCGCCCAATTAGAGGAATAAGTTGTCAATATAGTTCTGAAACAGTGACATCAACACAAAGTTGACTTCTGTGACAGTTTTCTCTTGAAAAAAGAAGGGGTCGAACCTTTTATCTCTGAGCACGACTAAGAACAAATTTACCTAAAGGGAATCTCTCACGTTTTACTCTGGGAACTTGGGATTCTTTGTTTTCCAAAAGCCAACAATTCTGCTTGTTTACTTTTCCAGTCATGAAGAACTTTGCTTTATCGGGGAAAACTATGTGGAATTATTCACTATTGATGAATTTGATTCAGCTAGTACACGAAAATCAGTGCTCGTTTCATGGATTACCGGTTACCGTGTCGCGTGATTAAGGAGTCATGCATAGAATACACGTAACTGTCTAGAACGAAACTTACAATAATCCCATAAAATTCTTTTGAAGGTAACATATAGTATCTCTAATTTTACTTGATTTATTGTTCATTGAATAAAGTTTAAAAATATAATTGATATTTTTTCTTAAGAAATACTCCTCTTTTGAACGAATTGCGATCGGGATATTATTCGATTTCTTAAATTTTACTAACCTCAAACAATCCATCCTAATTTAAGTACATACCAAATGTAAGGCTTTAGTTTTATTAGAAATATTTTTTAAAAAAAAAAAAACAAAAGGAGTTTAAAGTTTGCAGGTTTGTTGAGTTCAGTGAATACGTGCTTTAGTAAGAAAGCAATACTCCGAAAGATTTGAACATAACAACAATATTTTGGTATCAAATCAATAAGAATGCGTTTATTATAATATTTATAAAATTATAATATAAGTATATATAAGTTATGTATGCGATTTTTTTTTCTTCAAAAAATTAAAAATTTGATCCGAAATACAAACCGAAATCTCTCAAAAACATCAAAAAGTTATGCAGAAGACAATGCGAAGTGGTACGCAATTGCTCTACCATTTAATTAACATTGTTATTAGTGTAAATGAGGTAAATGCTCAAAAAATAATATTGTTGCTATCAAAGCAAAAAAATAGTCATTTTTCTCTAAAATTAGATATTTTCGAAAAATAAAATTATGCATTGTTTAGGTTTCAGCGTAAAGATAATTTCCAAAAAAAAAATACTATTTTTCAAATACTTGTTTTTTCTTTCTCTGAATAGTGCCACCACAATGGACAGTTGAGCCAAGAAACCTTTCCGTTGTACTTGGCAACACTGTTTGGATGGATTGCGCAGCTGTTGGGTTCCCAGCTCCAAATATCCTTTGGAAAAAGATGATTTATACAGGTATTTTTCCTACTCTCTATTTTTCTGGGGAATTATTATCTTAGAGCGTCGCTTATTACATTCTCGTTAGTAAATACTTGGGGTCTATTTAGCTCTAGCTAAAAATATGAATTTAATTTTCTTTTTTTTTGTTAAATGTTTAAGTGAGCCACATAAGAAAGCATGCAATATTTTTTTTATATGAAACCAACCACAAATCCTTGAAAAACTTGATCTTTCAAAGTTTGCAAATAAGTAATATGGGATGAAGTAGAGATTTTAAGAAGATACTGTACTCAAAATATGGCCAAACATTCGCCTTAGAGAATTTTATTATATGTGTACAAATTTCCGAGCGATACCTTACTTAAAAAGAACAAAGTAAAAAAAAATAATGTTTTCTATTGACGCATCAGCTATTCCTCAGATCCGAGTGAGCTTGGCCATCGTAGGCAAACCGAGTTAACACAACCGTTGAAATAATTCGTGATATTTTTATTACCTTTCTCTTCCGCTGAAAATATGTGCTTGAAATTAAATATGTGCTTAAAATTTAAAATGGCATCCATGCACAAAGATAGTCCTACAACTTGTTATTCCCATTTTCTATTTACTTGTCTATAAAGCTATAAGATTTTGATTTTTTTAAGTTAGAACTCTGACATTTTCAGAGTGTGTGTAGAAATATTAACAAAGCAAAATTGAATGTGGAATAAAGACAAAAGTAAATTTTTTTTCAAATTTCACACAGGGAACTTCGAAAAAAATAGATTTTTTTATAAAAGTTCAAACAAAAACTGAATTAAAGCAAACAAACAAGCAAGCAAACAAAAGAAACTAATTACTGAGCCTTAAAATTTATACACAGTCTTCTTCGTACTTGTATCAAAATTCCAGTAGAAAAGTTTAAAACAGGTATTTTGTAATTTCTCTTAAAAATAAAAATATAATTATTGTTTTTGCTGAAGATATGTTATAATATATATATAATTACTTAAACGCATAAGTAACTTTTCTTTGGCGTTTTTCACAGGAAATAATGTTTTTGGTAACGTGCTAAAATAAAATAAATCGAAGAAAAAGCTCTTTTTTTTAACAGATCATAAACAAAAAGCGCTCGCAGCTTTCAAAGGACTCTTGAGAAATTTATCTATGATGGATGTTTATTACGGAATCTTTCAGTCTAACATTTTTAGTTTCTGGATTTAATCAAACTAGAATTTTTTTAGCATAAATAATGTTTGAATATCCCTTCACGATCATTAAAAACCATCTAAAAACAGCGAAAATGAAAAATAAGGATTTTAATTTTCCTAAGCAGCACCAATAGCAGTTAAATCTTTTGTTTATTTTTAATGCCTAATAATTAAAAGCGTAAGCAAATTTTTAAGAAGGTTTCCTCTGATTCTATTTTAAATTAATTTCCTTAAAATTAATTCAAACGTTTTGAGTTTCAATTAATTATTCTGTTCTAGGAAAGAAAATCCTATTAATCTACTTGCATTTATTAAGACTTTAATTAAAAAGTAGCTTAAAAACAGTGTAGGTAGATAGTGGGAGATTTGATTTGAATAGCTTCATTAGTAATTTAAAATATCTTAAAAACTAATTTATTTCTCTTAAGTCATTAAATGACTGTTATACAGTAAGCCAATTAAAAGATTTGTAAATTATTTTTTGATTAATTTTTGGTGTTTTTTTATTGTTTTTAATTAAATAAATGCGAATCTTCTTTTTTTTCCAAAGTTCGTGAATTTCACGCCGAAAATCAGATTTATAAAACAATAGCCTTATTTTTTTTATGCAAGCTTACTTAAATAATAAAAGCGGGCTACCAGTTTGAATAGATTGTTACGTGAGCAAAAAAAAAAAGGATTCGTTATTCCTAAGAATTAAATTAAGTGAGAATTGTATATAAAAAACGATAGGCTGGATTATATGAATTAGGACAATGCAACAAATAAAAAGAATTACCCAAGTCTTACACAAAAACAATCCGTACTGTTTCACACCAAATATTTTGAATACAAATGAGTTAGGGGAAAACCATTGGAAAACAAAGCGCCTTTTTTATAAAGTTGGAAACGGGAAAAGGTTTATTAGATTAAATAAATTGTCATCGAGTTTAACATACAACAACAGCATGCTTGTCTCTCTTTTTTTTTTTGTTTTCCCCATTTCTTTTTTCTCCCTTTTCTTCTTTTTGTTCCCCTAATGAATGGCTGTCTTCTTATTTTGCAAAACTGAAGATAAATAAGACGAAAGAGACGAAAAAGAAAAATAATCAAACATAATTTAGAAACAGAAATTATGTTTAAAAAAAGTTTGAACAAAGTATTGGGGAAAGAGAGAAACACCTGTTTTTTGTTCATTCCGATGTGTAGTTTTGAAATGGAAGTTGGTGTATTTTCTTCTCTAAAATTGGAGAGTATACTTTCCAGGAACAACAAATTTGGATTTTTTTCTGCATTTTCCGTGATATTTTGAAAATAAATATATAATTCAAAACTTATTTTAAGAACCTAGATCTATTCTGCAGCTTAGAATAGAATCATAAAATTTAAAAATAAATATTACATCACCATGAAAATGGCGTTATTGGCGTAAATAAAAGTAGTAAAAATAAATAAAAAATGTTTCGGTATAATAAAAAAAACTGGGAAAAGATAGTATAAAACCCAGTATACAAAAATTATAATATGCACAGTGAGACAAAATAAAAACTGGCCATCCTGAATAACTTTTGATCTAATAATCAGATCTACACGTTCCAGGACTCCATCTTAAAGATTCGAGGGGTTGACCTCGAATATACTAATTAGTTAAAACGATATTTAACTTACAAAATCAGACAAAAAAACGTACTTTCTCTGATAAAACTTGCCTTTTTTTTCAACGGATTCGGATTTCTGACCCCTAAACTGAAGGTAGCCACAATCTGGGAAATATGGTCTAAATAGTTTGGTCAGGAGAGTGATCCAAAGTTTGGACCCTCGAATGCTAATTTTACTTTTTGCGTTTTTCGTCATATCTGCGAACTTCTTAAGAAAATCGAAAAAAAATTCGCTCACAATTATAAAATTCATTTATCCAAAGGTAATTTCATGTAATAAATAAGTTTTAGTAACCGAACACACTCAATTGAAAAAATTTCTGTTTTTTCTTCTGTAATATTATAACACTGTAAAGTTTCGGAAACTTTTTCCTTTGTGATTGATATTATGAAATAACTNGTATAACTCGGGATAACGAAAAATCTCTCAGCTTTTACGAAAATGGGTAGATTGAATGCCAACTGGAGAAAATAAATGGAATTTCTGATTTATGAAAGCATCCTTTGAGAAAAAAAGTACGGTCAAAAAAATAAAATTTATCAAGTTTCTGATTTCATGGGAACACTAAAAACAATTTTTTACCGAAGTGCTTTGGTGTTTTATAATATTGTTAAAATTTAGAAAAATTTTAAATGTTGGTAATTTTATCATGATTCCTTAAAGTATGATATAAAAACCATTTATTTGGTTAAATTTAGTTTCCAGTTTCATATTTTTACTAAATATGTGGTGATCAGGTCTATAATTTTGAAAAACCATACTTTGCGATAAATCGCTTCCATATGAATGGTTTGTATGGTTGTAATATCGTATATTTTGTCTTGTTACCATGATTATATGTTTTTTTTTATGTTATACGTCGTTACCGTCGAGTACCAGAATGTTTTTGTCCTTGCAAGAGATTTATCAATTGGAGACAGTCTTCATTGACTAAAAATATGCTTATTGTTTTTGTTTTTTTTAATAAATAAGCAAAAAATTGGTATGAGTGTTGTATATTATAAGAAACTGACTATGTTCTTTCTTTCATAGAGAGCACTGCTGGTGATTTCACATACGTTCATTCCAGCCCACGAGCTCATCGGTTCAATAATGGGACATTGGTTTTGTCTGAAGTAGAAGAAAGTGACTCAGGTTCTTATCTCTGTCAAGCAAGCAATGGAATTGGAGCTGGCTTAAGTAAAATTATTACAATCAAAGTATTAGGTAATATGTTTTTATGTATCTATATGTATGTTCCCTAACTTCTCTTTTATGTTTAGGAACGAAAGCTATATTTATCTTAGCAATTTTAAGGAATTATAATTGGAGTACCAAAAGTTCAAATAATCAGTAACGTTTAGCATTTTTGAAGCAATTATAATGCAAAGGTTTCAAATTTAATTTTAATTGTATTAACATATTTAAGTTATATTATCGAACATTTCTCGAAAGTTGCTTATAACTAATGTATGTAGGGATTTGGCAGGAACAATTATACATTTTTAGAGCATTCTCAATTTTATGCAATAAACGCTTTTTTAATTACATGAATACTGAGTACAAACACGTACGATGCACGTGTTCTTAGACGTTACTTAAAAGACTACGGGTTGGTACGTAATATCTTTCTTTTTTACCACTTCCGTTTTTTTGACACCTCAGCGCTTAAAGCATTTTCTAAAATAAACAATCAATAAAAAATAATGAACTTTAATAATAAATAAATGATAATATAAAAATAATTAATAAAATTTAATCATGATTTTAATTATTAATAAGACTCAAATTTCCACCATTGCAGATGACATTGGTATCATTTCAAGAACACCGGCGACACTTAAACAGATATTTCTAAACTTAAAGAGAAAGGTAAAGATAGCAAACTTAATTTATAGCTTGACCTAAGGGAGTTTTGCACTTCATTACTTGAAAATTGGACTGTATGAATTTGATAAAGTGAATGGTTTCATATACCTCGGATCAGAGATTAACACTAAAATTAAGATAGGACCAGAGCTCTGAAGAATTATTATTCCTGTCAATCGTTGTTCTATTTTCCGGGGGGGGGGGNGGGGGGGGGGGGGTAAAATAAGAATTTTTATGACTAAGTCATATGGGAATCGACAAAGGGGAAGAAATAAATTTACATGATATGATTCTGTAGATGAAGCAATTCCTCGTATTGAACTGTGAAAATTGGAGAAATGTTACTGATATAAGGTCAGGATGGAAAATAATATTTTAGAAGGCTGATGCCCATCCTTGGATTTCGCACTATGATGCACGTGTTTTAAGTTGTTACTTAAAAGACTACTGTAATTTCTAATCAAGTTAAATAAAACGGATTCCAAAAATATGCCAAATCAAATAAAGCGAATTAAATAAATGACATATAATCAAGCGCTCAAACGTAATTTTTTTTATCCGAGAAAAGAATTCATAAAACATAACTGACTCTTTTGTATATATTTAAAAAAAAAAAAAAAAAAACTAAACAAATGCTCGCTTGTCTCGATTGACTGCCGTCACAATTCCTGTTTATAAGCACCTCATAAAATAAATAATTAACTTTTAAGTTCATCGTTTTTAACCACTACGGCTTAGTACGTCATACCTTTCCCTTTTTTTTACCATTTCTATTTTACGTAACTGCTTAAAACCTTATCTAAAATAAAATGATTAATAACAAATAATAAAGTTTAGCAATAAATAAATAAATTAATAAATAAATTAATAAATAATAATATTTAATAAAAATAAATAATAATATAAAATAAGTAATAACATAAAAACAAATGATATTTTTCTTAAGATTTGGGTTTCATGCAACTTTGCCTAGAATAATAACTAATTGCTAACTCATCATAGTACACATCTTCCATGGTAGTTGCAACATCTGGATACGATTCCAAAAGTATCTGTTTGATACCAAGCTGATTTAAAAGGCATTTCCCTCGTTTCTCCTTCATACTGGTGACTACGAACAATGAATAAACATTTTTTTTAATCCTGGCCACATAAGAATTTTACTACTTCACCTCGTTTCATCATTTGGCTGGATTTGAGTAACAAATCTCTTGATATCCAAACAAAGCGAAGGTCCGAACTGAAAGATAATTTTTACGAGGAAAACGTTAATTCTTGGTAAATGACCATATAGTTTACAAGAAAAAGTTTAATGGTAGAACTCTATTTTTATGGTCATAATAGCTTTGCGGGCATAATTTTACTTTTATGGAAAATGTATGGAACACAGTTTTCTGGTCACTGACTGTTATGAAGCGAAAAAAGGTGAAACTATGATTTTTTTTCATTTTGGTTTTGCGTAAGGATTATTAATATTGTTATTTATATTTATTTTTTCTTTTCTTTTTAACGTGACACACTGATTTATTTTCTTTCGATACGCTTGTACAGCTAAATAAATTTATTGCAGCTGTTAAATGAATGCTCAAAAAATATTTAATTATGCGTATTATTCATTATGTGAATTATTTTGTTTAAATTTTGATGATGTGTATTTATCCAGTTCCTCCAAGATTTAAAGATCCGTATCAGACAAAAACAGTAACAGAAGATTCAAACGCTACTTTGTCATGCAGCGCAATTGGAGATCCTCCGATAATCATTAAATGGTTCAAAAATAAAGCAATATTAGAATCAACAGAACTAACCAGGTACCAAAACTATTTTCATTTTTTTAAAATATTAATCCCTCTTCTTTAGTCTAATATTGTGCTTAGTTTTGAAACCAAAGGGAAGCGTTTTTGTTTTCTATTAAAAGTGATTTTTTATTGAATTACGTACTGAATAGAATAAAATATATATTTTTCAAGCGTTTTTCTGAAAATAATATTCTAAATGGTTAAACAAAAAATAATATTCAATTAATAACCAAAAAACTAATGTGTTGTTCATCCAGCATGGCAATGCTCCAAAAATGAACATTTTTGGCACGGTTCTTAACTAAATTTTGTACTCCTTCACAATTTAAAATAGTCATAATATAAAACACGTCTTCAATTCTTCACAATATATATATATATATATATATATATTATCCTATGAAGATGAATACCAATCTATAGAATTTTTTATATGTTTCATTATGATTACAATTAAATAATTTGACTTACAACAAGTCCATTGATAGAGACAGTAATATTTAAGGAAAAATAATATAGAGAAATATTGACATATATTTTTTAAATATACTTGTAATGAATGACTGTTACATTAGTAATAAACATTTCAGCAGCAAATACTTTTCTCGCACGAATTACTTTTCGTTGTAAGTTTATTTAATAATCAATATCCCCATTTCATAAGTTCATCCAAAGGCATCAATTGTAATTAAGCTAAAATTTTGAACAATAGAAAATTAACAACTGGAATTATACTAATGAACGTAATAGATAGTAAGTAGAAAATTGAAAACAGCGAATTCATGCATGAGAAACGTGGCATTATGGTATACGGATGGAGTTTCTGGACATCAATAAATGTTTTTTAATAGTTATTCACTGAAAATCTTCCCATAAACGCATGCAGTGCGCTGTTAAGTACTGCCCTGCCTTCATATTTGTATTGTTATATTTCAATACTATTATAAATGTCTAATCTTTTTATTAAAATTAGTTTTTAATCTATTTGATGGCCTTGTTGTTTCTGGAAATCTTTTAGATATGCTATAAAAGAAGCTACAGCCAAACTTCAGACACTTTCTGAGCTGCGTATCTTGAAGGCGTCCCGTGACGACAGTGGAATATACACATGCAACGCACTTAGTGATATTGGAGCTGACGAATCTGTCATCAAACTGATTGTCCAAGGTAATAAAACTATGTAGATTTTTACTCTATTTTTTTAATAAAAATATATTTGTTTGACGTAGTGATTTATTTTTAATGTAAAGTGGCGCGATACTACAGCTTTAGAGATGACAGAAAAATCTTTTATGAGTTTTGTATCAAACTAATGGGCTTTGCCCCAAGTTTGCTAACCCTTCGCAATTCCTGAAGAAGGTACACAAAATGCAATTTCATTGCCTCCAATTAATTGCTTTTAAGAATTGATTTTGTATTTTTATACACGTTTTAAAAATATGCTCCCCTTAAACTGAATTAAGTTATATTTTGTTAAAATTTGAAATTTAAGCACATATTAATCTAACATTGAAAACTTAAAGATGAATATGAAAACAAACAATTGTCATTTATGCTGTATTATTATTTTCGAAATCTATAAGTTAATAAAAGCATATTTAGTCGTCCTATTAGATTAGTTAGAATTTTATTGTTATTTTTTCTACTTTATTTGAGAACAGTATATCAGGTCTAATAACTTCACATACATTAATATGAATTTCTCTTAAAAATAAAATCTGCGCCCTTTTTTTTAATCAGTTATTTTTCATAGGTGTGCCAGATGCTCCATCAAATGTTTCTGTGACGAATGTAACAAGTCGTTCAATCAGTCTTCAATGGGAAGTTTTGGATAATGGAAACAGTCATATCACTGGAAGTATTGTACAATATCAAACCTTTTCTGGTAAGTTTTCCAAGCTGATTTGTTAATTTTTTTTTTATAAATTTCTTTTAAAAAAGTTCCTTGTCAATTTTGATTGATTCTGTTTTTTGAAAACAACTAAATTGTATCAGCTAATTTTACATCTTTATTTTGTTTTTTTAAAACAGAAATGATACTTAAAAAGAAACAATTAAAAACTTTTGAAAATTTGGGTGATTTTTAGCTACAGACGTCTATGTAAATAAAAAGTAATACTGTTCAATTTCTAAGCTCAAGTCAGCGATGAGTGTATGGAAATAAAGTTTAAAAAAATGCAAAGCATGCATTTTTCAACAAAAAAAAGTGTTTTCAAAATTGTAATTGATTTATTTGATTTAAAATCGAACAGACATAACATTGAAACTTTGAAAACAGACATTTGCATTAGCTCTTATGCAAACAAAAAAAATGTTAATTAAGAACATAAAGGAGTGTATTTCATGTGTATGTATTTCATAGTTTTCATTTCTGAAAAAAATTACAAATTCCATTGGTTTTCTTTTGTTAACTGTAAGGCTGGTTTTAATATTAAAACTAATATTGGTCTGAAACTGCCACTATGCTGTACAAATATTTAGGGAAATCATGAAGGGAATTTTACGTTGTTAGCTTTAAACCATGCATTCAAATACTATATTATTTAAAGCTATGCATATCATTATCTTTTAGTGAAAATAGTTACCTGTATTAGATATTAAATTCTTGTTCTGTGAATGACTTAGACCTTTTTTTTTATTTTACAAACGTCGTTGAACAGCTGACCCAATTCTTTGTGTTTACCACTACTAATGGTCTACTCCGTAGGCTTATAATTTTAAAACAAATCCAGAAGACAAGGGAACTCATGGATCCAGTATTGGAAGAAAATTTGCCTTCGTGGAAGACTTTTTGATGGAACTAACCCGCATTTGCATTATATGGAGAGGGCAACCGCGAAAACCTCCCATGGTTAGCCTGACGTCAAGAGATCTCTAACCCATGATGCGTCTACCACTGAGGATATTCCACGCCAGCAATTTGGTCAGTGCAAACCGGATGCGGAATTCGTATCAACCAGCAATCGCTGGGATTCGAACATGGTTCATTGGAAAGTGAGCCATTGGAAAGAGAACGCTCTGTCCCCTGAGCCATCACGGCTCTGCGTGACTTAGATTAAAAATTCCTCTTGAAATTCTTTAATCATAAAGCGGTTTCGTATTGATAACGATAAGTTTATAAACAAGCACAGAGACCAAAGGCAAATAACGTTTACAAATGTTTTCATTAAATGCATGAGTTATTATACACAGCTGATACAATTTTTCAATTGGTTTCAGATAAGGAATGGAATGGTCAGACTTCTCAGCTGATAGTTTCAAGTGCAGAAACAAGTGCAACCATACGTGGTTTAACTCCAGTTGCGCTGTACTACATAAGAGTGATTGCTGAAAATTCTTTGGGAAAGAGCAAGCCTAGTGATATTTTGGAGATTACAACTGACGAAGAGGGTAAGTTCAAACTGAAAAACTAAAGTCCCAGTAAAGTTACGGTACTGTATGGTAATAAAAACTGGTTAATATAACCTACATATACGATATTTAAAGCATTCATTTGGTCGTTTTGGTCGTTTATATGGTAACTGTTTACAGGAAATTATGGTTTTCAAATTTATAGCTATTATTAACACACGTTTAGTAACCGATACAAAATTGAAAAATAAATTTAACCGAGCAAATAATTTTTCTACCATCTAATGAGTTATAAAATTACAAAAAAAATGAACTGTAAAATTACTAAATATGACAAAATTACTAAATATTATAATATTGGGAATTATTATCACATATATTATAAGACAATGTTTTATTGTTCATTTTTTAACAAACTCATGATCAGCTCTTCGGTAAAATTACCGCGCTTTGTAGCGTTTCCATAGAGCCAGAAACGCGGTAAATTTTACTGGTATTTTTGAACTTACTTTTTCAAACTCGCTTTTTTTCTCAACATGAAATTTTGTTCATTAGTATTTTCGACAGATTTGACCGTGCGTTGAAAGTAAATTTTAAAACACGTTTGTAAGTGCGGTGTACAATCATCGACAACATTACTTGGAATAATTTTTTGTCACAATGTTGATATTTTTTCATTAACTTGAAATTTTGACTGGCAATTAATCATAATTAATATTATTGATGATAATATAAATTATGAAGGTAGAAACTAAAACATAATCTCTCTGAAAATTAATGTACTTTTTAATTTTTTAATCTAAAAAAAAGGAAATTCCTGGAAAATATGAACCCAATAGTTTCGTTAAGAGTATATTTAAAAGCTATGGTTCTTTAAAATTTGTTTTACTTTTCGCACTTTACATCATATTTGTGGAAATAATTATGCGAAATGAAAATTTTTTCTGCACATATATTAAAAAAAGATATTTAAAACAGAAACTATTTAATTAAAATTTAATTCATAACATTTATTTAGTGTGATTTTAAATAAATGAATATAATAATTAAAGAATGAAAAAAAATCATTTTCGTATTCTAAGCTAATTAATTTGAAATACACAAATCTTAAATTTGAGTAAAATAGTTGTAGACTTAATTGACAAAGCGGTAATATTTTAATTTTTAGTTTTCATGAGTTGAACAACTATTTTTGACCAAATGTTTGTTTATTTTAAAAACAGGAATTAAATAGGAATTAATTAGCATGCAATCAATTAACTTTTTACTGGAAATTATTAGCGTAACGATTATTAAAACTAGTTTTTTATTTTTTTATTTTTCATTTTGCAGTTTAAATATCTCATTCGAAAATTAGTTTAAGTAAAAAATATTTTATTGTTATACTCTATTATTTTTCATGATATTTATTTTGGTTATGTATCGTTATGAATAGAACAGAAAATATTTCAATTGTAGCTATTAATTTTAAATTTGCACAAATTGAAACATATAGGCTAGATTACGGTTTCCTCTTTATTATTGGTGTCAGAAATCCGATGTTTCCTAAAGAAGGGTGTATGAGATAAGATTAATAAAACTGTCGCTGATGTCTCATCTTATTTGCATTAATTTGTTTGAATAATTCCCGTGTCCTCCTTGATCCATTACATTGTGTTTCAGTATGGTAAAATCTAATGATTTCAATAAAAGTTACTTATTAATTTTTTTGGTTCTTACTTTTTGAATAGTTTTAAATCTTTCTTTCATTCCAAGCAGACGGCTAGATTTTATTTCAAACTTCGGCGTAAACTTGATACAATTTTATTTAACTCTTGAGTTAATTGAATTCATATTTTCAAATATAATTTTTTTAACCGATGTGATTTCATTTTTATGTTAACTTGTTTCCTGAAACATGGCAAATTTTTTTCAAGCTCTGATTGATTGCATTTTATTGAAATCCATTGGATTCAATTGAGTGATATTGGACTATTACCGGATATAAACATCATATAATGGTGACAGCTTTTCCTAGTTGTCACCAACATGATTTTTGGTGCTTCTAATCAATTAGTACACATTTTAATATCTAAATATAATGTCTAGAAGCGTCGATATTTAAAGATTTATCGCGATATTTTTTCGTCTTAGATAATTTACATTATTTTTATACTTGTCACTATTTAAGTTACTCATATAAAACGTATTAATACTTATAATGTTATCATCATGAATAATTATCGTTTTGAAGAAATATGATATATTCACTTTGATATGTTATATTATCAAACAATGATATTGCGATATCATTATTCGATAATATCATTATCAACATTTTATGAGTACTGTTATTTGATGTGCATGTTGCTAAGGATTGAGATATTGTCGTTTTTGACAAACATATGCTTGTTAATGTTGGGCAGTAATTTCATCTGTAAACCAGAATTTGGTGTTGTTCCTACTTGTTGGCGAATTTGGCTTTATGGTCCCTATAACCGATAAGAGCCTTATATTGTCGTAAATTTTATTTCATTTCCTTTTATTTTTGATTGGTCGTTCAAATTCATAGGATTTTACAAAGCATACATTCAATTTCTCAATTCCTCAAATGCTCAACTATTCAGTTGAAACAGATCGTATGAACTATTATTAATCATTAAATGGTGTTAATTATCGGAAATATGAGAATGAATTACATATTTTTTAATAAGCAATTTGAAATGATAAGATTTACAAAATTATCCGACAGTCCCATTACTGCTGCCGGTAATATACATTTTAATTTTTTTTATGGTCATGGCCCATACCTAATACAGCAAAAACACACATACCATACCAAATACCTAATACAGCAAAAAAAACACTATCAAAGTATGGCTGAATCTAGTTTAAAAAAAGGGTGTACAAAATATCGAAAGATATATGAAAACAAACTGAAGTGTGTACAAATTTCAAGAAATCGTCTTTTAGAATCTTCCAACTTTTTTCTGGAATCAAACATGGTTGAATCTTTTGTACACCCATTTTCCTCACCTGTGATTTATCAGATTTCAATTGCCTTTTTGTGATTTCTTAGTTTTTAATTCATACCGCCTAATGTATTTAGATATTTTTTTTTGTTTATTTTTGATAAGCTATTTTGAAATTCACACTAAAGGTGGGTTTCCAGAATTAAATTCTATAGTTACAATACATTGTGAGATGTTTTTATCTTTCGAAAAACTGACACATACTATTAATATATTCAAAAAAATTATATTTTATAATTTAATTAGTTTTCCACACATTTAATATTTGTTTTTAGTACAGTAGTTTACTTTGATGAAAAGCAATCACGTAATTCTTAATAAACACTTTGTTATTTGTTTGCTTTAAATGACGTAATTCTCCCTTTTCGTTAATATATTTATTAATTTTGTGTGTTACAGCTCCTGCGGGAGCCCCTATGGAAGTTCATGTTCATTCCACTGGTGCTCAATCAATGAAGGTTATCTGGAAAGTAAGTATAAATTTTTTTATTTATTTATTTAGGCATTTTCTTTGAATTCACATCATTTGATCGTGATATTTTCTTTCAAATATAAACATTAATTATGGAACATTTGGTAATAGTCGATCTTTTAATGTATATGTTACCGCAGATGACCGAAATCAGGAGAAGGTTGATTTTAACCGGTGAATGTCAACAGTCACATTGTCGCTTTGGTGAATGTCCGAAATATTTGTTGTATCCGATTTTATATTAATTTATTCCTTGATATTATTATATTTATTTGATATTTTAGTATCTTCTTAGGATAGATTTGGAGAAACATTAGTGGTTAGACTGCAGGTTAAATGCATACTGGGCAGAAGCTAACAAAAAAAATTACGAAGGGCATACCGGGCACTGAACCTTTCGTTAAAAAATACGTGGAAGGTTATACCTTTTAAATGTATGCCGGGAAAATGTATACTGGGCAAATGCATACCAGGCAGTGGCCTTTAACTAGATTTAGTATATATTTCGAACATTTTCCAAAGCGACTATATGATTGTCAACATTCATCTGTCGAAGTCAACAGCCACCAATTTCTGTCATTCACAGTAACGTGTGTTAAGAGAAAACTTATCAATAATAAAGTAGAATAAAAAGGTTACATATCAAAATAAATTTTGTTAACTGAATTTATCACAGTGGAACACCAATCCTTCCCAGCGACAACTCAGTGCATTTAACTAATTAGCCGTCTTATTTAACTAAATACCCTGGCAGCCAGAACGTGTTCAGGCGGAGCATGTTAAGTAATTTATGTCTTTTCAAAAGTTTTGGATTAAAATCAGGTTAATATTGTGACGTAAATGTGATAAGTGAGGTCATATAGGTTATTTTTAACAAAGCTAGGGTTAGAATAGTAGGTGCTGATTTTAAATAGTTATGTTAGATTATGATTAACATTCATCATCTTTGTTTGGATATGTNATCGTATTAATCAAGAGAAGGTTGATTTTAACCGATGAATGTCAACAGTCACATTGTCGCTTTGGTGAATGTCCGAAATATTTGTTATATCCGATTTTATATTAATTTATTCGTTGATATTATTATATTTATTTGATATTTTAGTATTTTCTGATGATAGATTAGGAGAAACAATAGTGTTTAGAGTACCGGTTAATTGGATACTGGGCAGGGGCACTTTACCTTAACAAAAAAATGATGTAGGGCAAAGTGGGCAAATGCATACCAGGCAGTGGCCCTTAACTAGATTTAATATACATTTCGAACATTTTCCATAGCGACTATATGATTGTCAACATTCATCTGTCGAAGTCAACAGCCATTAATTTCTGTCATTCACAGTAACGTATGTTAAGAGAAAACTTATCAATAATAAAATAGGATAAAAAGGTTACATATCAAAGTAAATCTTGTTAACCGAATTTATCACAATGGAACCCCAATCCTTCACAGCGACAACTCAGTGCATTTAACTAATTAGCCGTCTTATTTAACTAAATACCCTGGCAGCCAGAGCGTGTTCAGGCGGAGCATGTTAAGTAATTTATGTCTTTTCAAAAGTTTTGGATTAAAATCAGGTTAATATTGTGACGTAAATGTGATAAGTGAGGTCATATAGGTTATTTTTAACAAAGCTAGGGTTAGAATAGTAGGTGCTGATTTTAAATAGTTATGTTAGATTATGATTAACATTCATCATCTTTGTTTCAATATGTATGGATACATACGGGGTTATTGTCGCAGCTCACTAACACGTCACTTAAGACGATCTTTTTATCTCTTGAATTGCAATTAAAAATGAATATTAAATTACAAATAAAAATGAATATTAGTAGGGTTGCTATTTATATATAATATAAAAAGGATCATGGTAGAACATAACGCAGCATTGATGACAAATCTGAAAAACTAACTCTAAAAGGCGATAACCGTTAAAAATTAGGTCACTTGACAGCATTACAAGGAGTGCCTCAAATCCCAGGATGTATTAATGTGTTTTCTAAAAAAAGTTTTTGAATCATCAGTAAGAGATTTTGTTCAACATAATTTCGCTGTTTAGTTTTACAAATATATCTGTATTAATGCAGTTTCTGAAATCATTTCTGTAGCTGGAACAACGACTATTTCTGTGACGAGTAATCAATGTGGGATTTTTAAGAAAAAGTTGCTTAATTTAGTGATATTTTATCCCTATTGTTATTTTTAATTTTAGGGCTGAAATTGAACAAAACATTATTTTTTTCATGGATGATCTAGTAAGTTATAGTAATTCACATTTCATGTGGAGCTATCTTGTTAGCGAGCAAAGCGAATTATATTATAATGCGCAGTAAACTTTAGGGTTTCGCGAACGTCAGAAAGCAGCTCGTGGAGCCCATTAGTAATCATAATTAGTAAAGATTCTATAGCTTTTTCTAAAGACGTCACTATCAACTATCATTTTGCGGTAGTAAACATTTAAAAAAATATCTTGGCTATAGATTTAAGCATACTGCTTGTAAAAACATATTCTTCCATAAAAACACTCTAGTACGCTGCAGTTATGCTCTAATGACGTAAGTTTACGAAATTCAATCATTTAACTTGAAAAGTATTGGGTTTTCCGTAAATTTATGAGATAAATGGAAGTTACATAAAAAAAAAATACAATATCGAATTGTCGATGGCTATTTGAACTTGGTCCGGGTTCCAGTAATAGTGATGGCTGATCAATACGAAATCCGCAACTGGCTCTCACAGAAAATATCCTCAGCGGTAGACCGATCATGGATTAAAGTCCCCTTGTCGTCAGTCTGACCGTAAGAATTTTTTATTGTTTTCATTTCCGTGTAACGCAAATGCGGGTTACTTCCATCAGCGAGTCTAACACGAAGGCAAATTTCTACCAATATTTGATCCAGACGTTTCCTTGATTCTGGAATTACAAGGCTACGGAGTAGAACATTATTAATCGTAGACACAAAATTCAGTAGTCTGTTCAATGATGGTTAATAAATAAAAATAAAATACACCTGGAAGAGCCGCGGTGGGTCAGGGGATAGAACATTCTCCTCCCAATGATGTAAAATATCCGCAGTGGTATACAGATAATGGGTAGAAATCCGCTTACCCTCAGCCTGAACATGGGAGGTTTTGGTGATTTTCCACTTCTTGTAATGTAAATTCGGGCTTAGTTTTTTCAATAAGTCCTGTGCAAAGAGTAGTTTGCCCTAATTTTTGATCCAGAAGTGGCGTTCTCTTGTCTTTTAGATTAGGTTCAAAATTACAAGGCTACGGAGTTGAACATTGGTAGTCATAAACTCTGAATTGGGTCGGCTGTTCAACGTTAGTTCAAAAATAAAATAAAATGCACTTGAAACCTTTTCCTGCTCTAAGAACTCTAAAAAAAAAGTCACTTAAATCATTAATCTATTAAAAGCTTTGAAATTTAATATCATGGTAAAGCAATATCACGTAATTAAACAATATTTCCCTTAAAATCTCATTATTTTTCATTAA
Source organism: Parasteatoda tepidariorum (assembly GCF_043381705.1). Classification (NCBI taxonomy): domain Eukaryota; kingdom Metazoa; phylum Arthropoda; class Arachnida; order Araneae; family Theridiidae; genus Parasteatoda; species Parasteatoda tepidariorum. Next base: position 24,597,266 of record NC_092204.1, read on the forward strand.
ATTTTTATTTCCTATCTCCACTAAGGTCTTTATATAAAAAAAAAACTTTTACAATTTGTGATTTTTTTAAGATATCTAATGAAAAAAACATAGTTTGTAGGTCTCACTTTCGTTTTCTTGTTAATATTTTTCACTCGTAAAAAATAATAGTGATTTTAGAAATGGAAACTTTGAGAAGGTTTCTGTGAAAGTGCGATGCGAACAAACGTTTGATACATAGTTAAATTCCTATTAAAAGTGCAATTTTCTTAGGATTATGAAAGATTTATTTATATTTCTCCAAGCAATAAATATATTTTTCTTCAATTATTTTATTTTAAAGTCGTAGTTTGTAAATATATGAATGGACATTTCCGTTACTTGCTTATTTAGACATTTTGTCTCTGAATTGTTTTCAGCCGCCCCCCGAGGAGCTAAGATACGGTGAATTAAAAGGATATTATGTTGGTTATAGAGCCTCTTCAACAGATGAAGTCTACACGTTTAAGCAGGTTGAGCATTCCAGCAATGGACAGCAATCAACATATATAACAGGATTGCAGCCCTTCACTGAATACGACATTGTCATCAAAGCATACAACTCTGCTGGTGCCGGACCTGATTCAATGCAAATAATGGGAAAAACGTTAGAAACAGGTACCTATTCACGTGGTGTTTTTGTCATGTACTTCACCATTGTATGTTTTGTATCAGCACGATCGTATTCAATATTGCTTATGGCATCCTATAGTATCTAAATTGTCAAATATTGCTTTGCTTAAGTTATTTATTGCTTTTTACAAAAGTAATGTGTAGATTTAAAAATTGTTGGTATTTATCTAATTTATTTAGCTTTTAAAAATTGAAAATGGTACTGTGGAGAAAAAAATCTCGCTTGGCATTGAATTATTTACTTTAATTATTTTTTATGTCTCTTAGCTCCTCCTACTTCGCCCATAGTTCAGGTAATATCTACTACATTCTCATCGATCGAGTTTAAATGGGAGAAAGATGCCAAGGATAAATCTGCCATAACAGGTAAATCAAATCGATTTATTATTCGGATTTTAAATGCTTTCGTAAACGCGTATGAATTAAATATTATTTTAAATGCTTTTGATATGTGAGGCGTTTTGTAATTAAAATATATTCATCCGAAATGTAACAACTTTCTAAATTTAAATTGTAAGTAAGAACAATTAAATTAAGGATTATTAATTTTTCTTCGTTATAAAAAAATAATAAAAAATGAACGAAACAAAAAATCTGGTATTTTACAGATTGACTTGTTGAAAACATATGAATATATTTTGAAATCATATTTTTAAGTAATGTATTTGACATTTTTTTTAAAAAGTAAAATATATATTATATTTTGCATTAAAGAAAGAAAAAATGTGATTTAAGGCATCTTGCAAGCTTTTCAAAAAGGTACTATGTAATAAAAAATAAAAGTTATTTTTCATATACAAAACAATTGAGTTCTTTTAAAAATGCTCACTTAAAGTAATTTATTGAGAACAAACACGGTAGTTAATTATTATTAGGAGAGTTAATATTTTTGTTACATTATTTAAAAAAAAATACATCATCAATACGTGTCTCATTTATACGACTTTTTCATTTATACGTTGTTTCAATATATAGTCCCAGATGATTCCACTTTGATGCGATGTTAAAAATATTCGTCGAAATGCTAGAAAATCATAAGTTAATAGTTTTAAAATTATTTATTTTCTTTTATCTTCGTTATTTTAAGTACATAAAAATTTGGCTTACTTTCGATACATTTTAAGTGAGGCTCAAAAGTGGAAGATTTTTTTATTCCAACTGAATGAAGATCATAAAAAAGAAGAAGAAAAAGTAAAGAATATGTAGGGATGATAATTTCATTTTCACCGGAATATTAAATAGAGAAGATTATTCCCTCTATTGTCTCCTATACCAGAACCAAATACTAAATTAGCAACGCTATCACATTATAAAAATTATTTACACGATGATTTTCTATTAATTTGTATGAGATGATTATTACCTCTATTTCGATATCAAAATTGAGTTCTAAATTAACAACGTTATAACGTTATCAAAGATATCTTATGATTATTTTTTATTAATTTTTAGGAGATGATTATTGCCTCCATTTTCTTCCATATCATATTCAAGTACTAAATTAACTATGCCATAACGTTATCAAAATTATTTTTACAGTTATTTTCTCTTAATTTGTAAGACAAGATTATTGCCTCTATTATCTTCTATATTAAAATCAAGTACTAAATTAACAGCACTATTATGTTATCAAAATTATTTTTACGATGATTTTCTATTAATTTGTTGAACGATGATTTTCTAATTATTCATCGGTCTCCTTAATTAATTCCTTCTAATTATTCACGTGTAAAAGGAGCTTAACTGTATAATTTTTCTCTGGTTTAAGTTACACATTGCTTTTATATTTTAGAATATATGCTTCATTATAAAACTGATGATGGCCATTGGGAGCAGTTACGACTGAGCAATATCCAAGACCATTACTCATTGGGCGGTCTAAGATGCGGTACTCGATATCATCTTTATATGACAGCTTCCAATAGTCTTGGTTCTGGAGAGCCTAGTGTTGAAGTAACAACCAGGACACTAGGAGCAGGTAATAATTTACAAGATGACACTATTTTTATTTTAAAATTACAATTACAATTTTGAAATATATTTTCAAAATGGACAGTTCATCATATACCTTGGACACTATTTAAGTTAAGAAATTCGCAGCTGGATAAATATAAAATCTACCAGCAAGAATAAATTTCATTGGTGGTTATTTGTGTTTTCAATTTATTATGTAGGACAAATTAAGAATTAGTTTTAAATGCAGTTAACCGAGAGAGTAAAAGACAGATCTATAAAAAAATGAAAAAATTATTTTAAGGAAAACGCATTTTAATTATTTTTTTGGGGTCTTCTCACCAAAGAAAATAATAAAAAAGCCACTGTTTCAGTTATTTAAACTCTATTTAAAGCTTAAATTTTTATGTTTTATACTAGGGGTCTATGCCCCTGTTCTCTGCAGCTGATCACTCCGCTGATTGCTTCGTAATAATTGTTGTTTCTTAACAGAAAACAGCTTTCCTATTAAAGTTAGAGTTATTCACTTAACATGTATGTACTAAAAAAAATCTGTTTTCTTACGCTTGTACCTTCACTTGCCATGTCCAAATATTACCATGTATTAGTATTATAAATCTGCAGATTTATTGGTGAACAGAAGCAATTTTCTAAGATTTTTTTTTATTTTTTTATAATAAAATTTATATTGTTAAAACAATATATTTTTCAGACAAATTTAATGAGTTCACAACCGCAATTTAATATTTTCGCTTACCAAATGGACGGTTATATTAAATTCTATTTCTGCTTACATCTCATTGTGTACGGAGCTGATCGTTAAGTTCTAAATCAATTATCAGATCTCTTTAAATTCAATTTATAACAGTATATAATTATTCGCACTGAAATAATAACTGTAAAGCGGTTAATAAGTTTAGAAAACCATTATGAAAAGTTTTATTTTAAAATGTAGCACAGAATAATTATGAAAATTATCTTAATTTTAAATTCTTGAATGAAAAGCGTAATAATAACAGTACAAGAAAATAACTTTAAATTAGGGATACAAAAATATGTATAGATTATGATTTTTATTAATTTTCTGCTGATGATAATCAAAACAATAAGGAAATGAGTGTGAAAAAACTGGATCCTACCCCGTTATTTTTGGGACGATAAAAATACACATACAACAATGGAAAACTGCGACACCATAATTTTTATATATAGTAAAATACTAACTAGCTTAAGAGAATAGATTAAACAAACATATCTAATACTTGAAAATTTTTGACCGGGTGCAAATGTGGTGCACATTCCTAGTTGTGAAAACGAAATGCTTTACATAAAAAAAAATTATGTATTTTTGTTTTAGAAATTTTGTTACATTTTACAATATTAGTATAATGAAAATTAGCTGGTCAGAAAAAAAACTGAACCAAAATTTTATGAATAATTACTAAGAACTCACCATAAAAATTATAAATTAATAATTTACATTATTACATTCTTCGAACGAACTGAAAAAAATCCCTCAAAACCTCAACAGGTTAAACTTTAAAACTCTTATAAATAACACCCACGTGCTCATAATAATTAAAGTAGTAAATTATTTTCTTGAGGTATTATTTTATTTGTTGAAGGGCTGAGAAACAACTTAACTTAAACTTGAAGAGTCTGAGATTAATTCATACTTGCAACGATACTACTTGGAATGCATAATATTTTCTGAAATGAAAAAAAAAATATTAGCTCATAAATAATGGGTCCTTTGCTGACAAGTAATTGGTATTATTATTTATATTTTCCAGCACCAATGTCACCTCATGGCTCACATTTCCTGTCGCCAAACACAACTTTCGTTGTATTGAATCTTGGAGCTTGGCAAAGTGGTGGCTGCCCCATCAAGCATTTCGAAATTCAGTACCGGCCAAAATATATCAGCCAGTGGTCAAAAGTTGTAGAAAAATTGGAAATGCCGAGAGATGTTTATTTTTTAAGAAATCTTTCACCAGACAGAGAATATGAAGTTATGTTAACAGCTCACAGTGACGCTGGCCTAACACAAGCAGAATATTCATTTCGTACAGCCTCCCTCAACCCTCTAGGTACTAAGATCAATCATTCAGGCCAGTATTTAGCTATAATTTTGTACCTAACTATGGTATAGATTTTACATGGTATAATAGACATAGTAGTTTACCTCTATAATAGGTATAGTAGTTCTTATACTATTAGATATAAGTTATCGATACATTTTTAAGAAAAGAAATATCAACTTTTTTCTTAACAGCAATATGCATTAGGATGTATTTTTATGCAATGTTCATAATATAAGAATTTGATATATTTTACTTTAAAATAAATACAAAATTGATGCATAAGGTTTCAATGTAATATTATTATAAAAAATATAAAATTTTAAATGGTATTTATAGGGACATATTATTTTTATCAATATTGGTACTACAAAGATTTTTTTTAATGTAATTGATATATTAAATGCTAAACACTACATTATATGAAATAAATTATAATTTTAATCTCACTATAGGCAAAATGATCTGAAATGGTATCATAATTTTTATTTTAATTTTAAATGAAACAATTAAAAGCGTTAATCATATGTTAACAAAGTTAAAAAATGTAACGATGCATTATTTAGTGTTTAAAGTTAAAATAAAAAATAAATACTATAATTGTTTAAAAATTGTTTAAAATTTTGAATAAATATATTCCTCATTGATTGTTTGTATTTTATGATGTTCATTTTTAAATTTGTGGAATATATTTTTGATTAGAAATGTGCATTATATTACAGACCATAAGCATTGTAGAAATACGGTCGTGCTGAAAATGTGTATGACATTGTTTCTTTCAGTAAGTTCTGTAAGCAATTTACAAAAACAACAACTTTTGAAATTTAAAAGGAATTTAAGAGTTAACAATGAAACTAGCTATGCTTACTGAAGGAAGTAAACTCTTTGCTGTAAATGAATTTCTTTTCTGACAAAATGAATTATTTTTTAGGATACTGAAAATTAAAATTTTATAAATAAAATTTATTTTGTCAACAGCTCCTACATCATCTCCTGCATTTGGAAAGAGAGAAACAGATGTACCATTTTATAAAAATGTGACCTTGGTGGTGCCCATAGTTGTTTCCTCTCTGGTACTAGTGATCATTATTTTTATCATAGTTGTGTGCTTAAGAAAACATTCAGATGAAAGAGATGGGAGATTAGGTAAGTTAAGCAATTATTAAAAAAAAATTTTCCTATGCTACATACGAAAAGAATATCAAGAAAAAGCATCAAACGATGCAATACTGATGATACTTATCAACGTCCTTGATGATACTTATCAGCTTCTTTTAAACTTATCAACGTCCTTCATGATACTTATCAATGTCCTTTTCTCAACATCCTTTACTACACTCTTAAAATTATCGATTGAACGTAAAACGTACTGGGTTAGCAACTAAGCTTATGTCATTTTTTTCAAATGTAACATTATTCCGCATAATATTATGTATTTTTGGCATAACGTTTTAAATCATTCGAAAGATGATTCTTAGTTCAATCAGAATTATTGCTTTGTTTTTTCTGTTCGAGTTATTTTTTGTTAAGTCTTAGACCATTAAATTGAAATGTCAAGTGAAGAAAATGAGAAATTTTCGATTGCCTCAACTATTTGTTTCATCAAGTGTTCTAAAGCCTTAAAAGCTGTTCATAGCAGTTGTGCTGTGCATGGAAAGTACTACAACTGAAAGCTCGTGATTGGTATCTCAAGTTAAAAAAGCCGAATTTTTACCACGAAGTTGCATTTTGTGCTAACCGCTCAGTTGAATTCAGCAAAGAGCGGCCAAATAATTTTTTTTTCACAAAAATTTAATCAGGTGACTAACAGCGAGAATCAAACACTCACACTGTTTAACTTTGAAAAAAATCTTTAAAATCTGTTGGGAGATAATTGCTTACGTGATATTATCTTCTACTTTAAACCATATCACGGTTCAAACTTGGCGCAATCTTGATTAGGGTGTTAAATTAAATCACTCTTCCGTTACCATATTATCAACTATACTACGAATATAAATTATAGTATCGTATAATGAAGTTTAATAGCAAGATCGGTTTACAGGTTGTAGCAAGGTTAAACTATAATTTTTAACTACAATTTTTGACTATAATAATTTTAATGAAATTTTAACACAGTGGTTAACACACACTTAAAATACACTTCCTACTTACAGTTATTACCTACTGTTCATGTAAGTATGCCGCCTTGTGGCAAACATGTGTTTGTAACTCTTGCCTTTCTATTACTTCCTTTGAATATTCTCCATGTTTATCATTTAAAACCCGACAAAACTTCTTCCTTTACCATGACTCATGTCATAAACCTAAAGTTGTTTTTTGCTGAACTACGATTTATGGCATTCTTCGAGATTATTTTAATATCTCTTTCAAAGTCTCCAAATTTGAGAAATATTTTCCCATTTACTGAATCTATTTTCATTGATATCTCCATGATGAGATTCTGTGATGCAAGTGATAGGTAATAAAAAAATGCCCTGACATTAGGGTTTCAAAATTTTCAAAATAAGATGACAAGGAAGTCAATGGTTTGGAGTTTCACACTCCATCAATTTCCGGTAAAACTGTAAGGAATTCTTCGGTAATAAAATCTCCTGCTATTCGTTTTAAGTAGAATTTAAAAGATTTAACGCCGACTTCGCGTATAATCTTTCAAAATTCGGTGATTTTGGGGGTGATTATAGTGCCAGTCAATTTTTACCTCAGTAAAATATTGCACCATTCTGGTAAATTAATAATTTTAAAACACCGTTTCAGTTTAACATCTGCGCCAATGAATTTTCGTCAATTGCCAATGAAAATTTTAGACGCCTTACCTCTTGTAGAAATAAATCTTTCTAAACTTGCTATAAGCCCTGTTGATGTTAAGTGACTAGCTATTATTTAACTTCTCCCTGAAATCACGTTTTCAGGATAGCCTGACTTGATACCTCCCGTCATTTAATAACGAAGAGATTTTAGAGAGAGCTAAAACAATACTTTTCTCTTCCGAATTATCATTTGGAACGATACCAATAGATTCTGATTCCCCAAAACTATTTAACACTTTATTAACACTGATCTATGTGAAGTGATATTTGGAATTATGTATATTCGTAGATGGAAAGGTTTGCAGAACCTGTATCAATAATTCCGGAAACTGCTTCAATTAAAATAATAGAATTACCCCTTAATCGAATTTGATTTGATATAAAGAATTCATAAAATATTTCACCTCCTAAAAAAGCATTATTTATTGCGGTAAATAAAAATTAGTATTAGCATACTTTATTTTTTCAAGCAAATTCAAGTTACAAATATTTAATATTTTAATAGGAACATTTCCGGAAATGTCTGGCAGAAATAAAAATAAATTATATTTTCCATCTAAACTATTTCTCATCTTTATTTACTGGTGATAGGATTCTACAATAATCGGAGATACAGTTTTAATCCAATTAAATGTGACCTACATCACGACTTTTTAAAATCCAACAAATTAACTGCGTCCTCAGTCATAAGCGATTTCATACTTATTAAAATCGTCTGGCATTTGTGATATTGTTACGTCTTGTTTCGAAACAGAATTATTTATTTCTTCACTGCTCATTGGAGCTACTACCGCACTTACTTTTGCTTTGATTTATCTCCAGAAGAAAAAGATTAGCCCCGCGTAACATTGGTCCCCCAGTGGACTTATCGCAGAGACACGGTTCTCAGTAGACAGTAAAGTCAAGCCTCACTGGCTGCGGTCAGTAAGCGGGTGGGTCACTACTTTGATCAGCCAACGTAGGGACCGAGGTTGTGCAGTATTGGCCCTCGTTAAACTGTTCTACCACAAATTGCTTTACTTCGAGGGCAGGTTGTTGGGCCACAAAGCAGGGGTGCCATCCCTTCTGTAGAGGATCAAAATTGCCATGACAAGTCTTCGGATCATCCTCAGGGGTGTTTCCCAGACCGTCACCAATAGCCAATTGTGCAGCTCTAGTGCGAAGTAAATGAAGTACCTACATTGAAATAAGGTACTACAAATAAAGTACAGAACATTGCACTATGAGCCGGCCAGGTGGTCGATCGGTTAGCGTGCCTAAAGGCGAAGCCAATAGCTGCGGGTTCAAATCCTGTTCAGGGCATGGATGTTTCTCTTTGTGCAGTGTCCTATGTTTAGCGGGAAAGGGGAATGTGGCCCACCTTATGGACTGGTATGTGTGACAGTGTGGCGTGAGTAAGGTCGTTGTTTCTGCGACTTTGGTCACAAGGTGCTCACCAATCAACGAAAAATGAGCAACACTCCCGTCACCTTCCAAGGCAAATTGAATGCCTGCCATTAAAAAGAATAAAAAAATAAACATTGCACTATGATTTTTGATGCAAAATTTAGATTTTAAATTAATTTTCTTTTTCTAGACATTGTATGAATACCGAAACAATTTAAACTTCGATATCTTGAACACATTTTAATCTGTCATCCGCATCATCATCGATAAGCATTTTACATTTGAAAATAGAGTGCGATTCCATACTTCCTAGAATATAATTATTTTTCATATCATTTTTCACCATTAGTTTTGCATTTCACCATATTAACTATGCGAGGTTAGATTCTCCCGAATTTACGCTTACAACTCTAGTGTTTGACTTCTTTTAGTTGAAAATTTCGTATTTTTTTCCCAATTTGGAAGCCAAAATCCATTTCGTATAATTTACGCGCATCTCAATATTTTTTTTAATAAAATTATTTAAATTAGTATAGTTTCGAAAAGAAGATTCGTTTCTCATTTTAATTTATTTAATGAAATTATAGTAAATTTTATCGAGCATCTGTCTTAAAATAAACGCTGATTCAGATTTAACCTTTGAAAAGTATTAAGTATAACCTTGTATACCTTAAGCCTTAATTAGTTAAATTAACCATAGTAATTAAGTGTAACCTTAAACATAAATTATACAAGTGTAACCTTAGAAACATTTCACCAGTATCTCTCATAATATGCATCCGTGTATAATAAGTAACCGCGTATATTTTCAAATCTTTTTTTTTCAATCGTTCTTCTGAATAAACTGCTGTTGTATAATTTACCATAATTACTTGCTTAGCATTGTTCGTAAGTGCCGACTGAAGGTAAAACAATTTTTGTTGTTCTGACAACTGCTCATTATCGTCAGTTATAGACAGTGTTTTGCTTTAAAATCAGGAAAATCCTCATCCAACAGAGTAGAATGACATTCGCTGCATAGAACCTGTTTGTTCAAAGTTTATACTGGGTTGACAATTTTTGAGTAATCACTTTATTGTCCCCAGGGAAATTATCACTTTGTAAAAGTGCATTGTCAATCCACGTGAATTAGCCACGTAAACTCCGCCCCTTGTGGAAAACTTCTATTTGTTCTAGAGCTATTGCGTATTTCTACTTCGTTTTGCAAACGATTTCAGTAAGCATTCTGTTTCTAGTGAATGAATGTGATGGCCGCTATATTATTGTTTGTGATATGCTCATCGATAAATTAGTCGCCTGTTACATAAATAGTTGTTTATTTTGAAAATTTAACAGTTTTAGAAGTTAGTGACCAGTGTGAAATTACGAAGTGATGGGCCTTGTTTCGAAGTTAAGTAGCAACTGCTGATCTAGACAACAGCGTCACCTCGTGGAATAAATTGAGAAATTCTTAACCGTATGGGTCAAGCAGCTCCAAAATGTTTCGTATATTTTAATTAGTAATTAAAATAATGTGAAAATATTAGTAAATTTGATGTATAAATTTCAAGCACATTACAGCACTGGCAAAAAAAAAGTTAAATTGAACGTTTTGTATCCTATGTCAAGATAACAAAAACATGCTACATTTAACTTATTTTTAGTGCATTAATATAACATATAAAACCACAAATATACTGAAATATATTTGTTAAAATTCAAAATCTATACTACTAATTACTCAAGATTTCATGCTAAAAAGTTCTTTAATTTTTTTTCTTTTTTTAATTAACTGAAAACTTCAATGAAAATAACTAATTATTAATCCGTCAGTAATTGTAGACTCTCTTTTATTAAAAGCTATTTGATGTTTATAAAATAAAAAAACGAAATAAAAGAGAATAGAAATAAAATAAGAAAATAAAAAAAATTCAAAAAATAATATATTATCACCAATGTTTTCTACTTCTTTGCATGCATTAATATATAACGATATATAATAATATGTAACGATATAAGTATATAACGTTAATAAATTTATAATCAAAGGTATTTAAAATTTAGGTGGAATCTTAACTAGAAATAAAATAAATACATGTAAGGGAAAATGTATAAATACATGTAAGGGAAAATGTNTGAACTGTAATCCCCAAAATATACTATATAACGTTAATAAATTTATAATCATAGTTATTTCAAATTCAGGTGGAATCTTAACTAGAAATAAAATAAATACATGTAAGGGAAAATGTATAAATATATGTAAGGGAAAATGTCTACGTACTAAAAGTTATTAAAGATATCGTTGTGGTTAAGGTATCGATATTTAGAAGTGATTCAGACTTGAATCTTTGAGAGGTGTATTGCATAGTAATTTATTTATAGTCGATAACTTTGCAGTTGGAATATCTCGCACCGCTGTTAAAAAAGTAATTCATGAAATATTAAAAGGATTTTTATAACTAAATAGCGCTATAAATAGTACGCCATGTAGCTATTCGAGCTTTTCGAGAACTTTCAAAAATAATTACAGATCTGTGAGTTCTGGTGTTAATAGGGTGGATATTAAGAGTTTGGTAAGCTATATCTACTTTTAATATTTAAATCAAATCTTTTTCTTTCCTTTTAGAATATGAAAATAGAAAAGATACTTTGATGATGAAAGATCTAAATAAGCAGATAAATACAAAATCTACAAAGCCATCTCATTATTCTTGCCCAACTGGTAAGTTGAACATGATATCTAACAAATAATGTTTAAGTAATAATTAATGTTTCATGAAATGTAGGGCTATACAGAAGTCTTATATATATATATATATAAATATATATAAATATAACTAAATATTTTAATTAAAAATTAATATTAATCTAGTTGTAAGAACAAAATAAAATATAAACAATAATATTCAATGTAATTGAATAGATTACTTGTTTTAGAATAGTGCCTAATGTGTACAGGAAAATGCAAACGAAGCACCATCAGTGCTAAGTTTTACAAACATAGTTTGCAATTTTGTAATAAGTTTTCTGTGGTTTCAACTCATTAAATATGTACTTATTATTAATTTGTAATAAAATATTAAATATTTTATATAATACGGAGAAGTAAATTATACGGTGAAGTAACATTTACTTTATACACGCGTGTAAAATTCTATCTTTAGTGAGTTTGATAGGTTTATACTTGAAAAAAAATTTTTTTTCAAAATTTATTTTCGCTGCAAAAAAATATTTAAAAAAAAAATATTTTTCTTCTCTGGTTACGGCATAATAAAATCAATTTAACGCCAAAATAGTTAATGAAGATTATTTTACGATTATAACAATATTTATATGACTTAATTTTTTACAGTATAAAATGTAATAACACTGTAAAAGAACTTTCCCTGTGAGAGTTAATTTTAGCAGCTGTTTATCTGTTAAATAGTGTTAATTGCTATTCAATGCCTTTACAGCCATATCATATTATTGCTTAGTAAATATTTAGTTTCTGCTTTTATTATTTCGCATACAGCTTAGATGTTTGTTTCCCTTTAAAATAACCAATAACATAATCAACGCTTTTTTTTTATTTTTCAGAATAAATTTATGCAACACGTTTGAAACTCATTTCTTATTATTAAATGATTATTGAAATTGTTGCTAAAATAATAGTAGTTTTTACTTATTCATAATCATAGTAGTTTTTGCTTATTCATAATCATAGTAGCTTTTACTTATTCATAATCATAGTAGTTTTTACTTATAATGACGATAGCTGATTTGCGAATAAAATTACCTTCCAGCATTTCTGCTTGTTTAAATTAATGTTTTTATCTCTATTTTTTTGAAGCGAACAAGGGGGATTATGCTGAGCCGTACACGTGTATAGAATCTGTTTCTACAAGACAGGTAAAAAATTTAAGCGATCCACTTTTTTAAGCTGTATACTAAAATGCAGTTCTAGTATTATTTAAAACGTTATCTGCATTAAATGCAAATAAAACGTATAAAATTATGTACGAAAATGGAATGTCTTTAGTAATGTATATCCCGAATCGGAAAAACAAATTATTGGGATTTCATTTAAAGTTCTGTAAAATGAAATTCTATCTTTTATTTAAGGAATTGAATTTCATCAAAATAATTACTTATTATTATCCCCTTTGTCCTATTCACGACTTTTATTCTTTTTTAATAGCTTTTTTGTTTAACTTTAAAGTGAAATTTTTTATTATTTTGTAATTGACTGAGGCGTGCATCGATTACAACAAAGATCAGGTTTTAACAATCATGTAAATTCTTATGATGACATAGTTAGAGAGATATACGGATAATTATATACCTATGAATCTGTAAAGGTTCTCACAACTTCGACTTTTCTTACACTTTACAGGATGAACAAAAACCTGGCGATATGAAGAAAATATTTTTTAAACAAAACTAAACCTATATATATTTTGTAATAAAATATTACGTAAATATTTCATATAAATTCCGAAAATACTTAGATTCGGACAGTGGTTTATCATTAATCTATGTTAAGTGTCTATTTTTCTCTCGAAATTTCTCTCAGTCTCTCTAGAATAGAACTAAATTTAAAAAAAGAAGTTAACAGAATTTGGGAACCTGGATAATCCTCAAATAGTTTAATTTATGGATCTCTGGGGAAGCTCATAGTTTTCAAGTCAATTATTTTACGAACACATAAATGATTTCAGCTAGCTACTAATTTTCCATGGACTGAGTGATTTTGATGTTAAAAAAATTTTGGAGACAAAAGATGCTAAGAGAAGGAAACAAACGGTATTATAGTGCGAAAGCTAGAAAAAATGCATTGACTTGGAAATTTAGAATTTAATCAGAACATACTCCGACAGAAGGCGCTGCAAATCGTCGATAACCAGAGAGATTAGTTCCAATGTTAAAGCGTGATAAGAGGTTTTTGTACTGTATTATAAAATTTAATCCAGGCATTCGATTGAAAACGTGTGTTTCTTGCACTGGGATATCATCGGTTGGATTATAGACCTATTGTGTTAAAATCCGTAAAGGCGTGAAAAAATAAAAGATGGCTGACAAAATACCATGGAAAAAGTAACGTAATCGTACTGTAATTAAAATTTGAATTTAAGGTTGTAATCTGCTTATGATAAGGGTGAAAAACACTGAACCAATTTTTGTCAACAAATGAACTATTATCTGCCAAATATATGGAGAAAGTCATGAAACGAGTATTTTTAACAGTATGCTATTAATTATTATTATTTGGAGGGGATCTTTGGAAGAATGGTAATCGCTTATGCTTAGGGTGAAAAACACTGAACTGATTTTTGTCAACAAATGAACTGTAATCCTCAAAATATACGGAGAAAGTCTTGAAACGTTTATTTTTAACAGTGTACTATTAATCATCATGATTAATATTATTACTTGGGTGGACCTAAGGGAAAATGCTTATGTTTAGGGTGAACGTTTTTTTTGTCCATAAATGGCCTTTAATCCTGCAAATATCCTGCAGAGACTGTCACTAAACGGATATTTTTAACAGTATAGTATTAATGATTATTATTTGAGAAGGGGATCTTTGGAAGAATAATAGTAGACAGTTATTGAAAATACAAAAAAAATATATTAAACTTTTATGATAAGTGTTGTTTCAAAAATTAAATATCTGAAATGTTTATAAATTGCAATGTTTCGATTTAATCTATCGCTTGCAACATAGAGATTAAAAGCAGCTAAGTATCATTCATTTTCAATTTCAGTCACTTTAAATTTCATTCATTTTAAAGCTACTATATTTTTTTTGTTTATGCAGCAATCTTCTGATGGTTTATTTGCAACAATTAAACGTGGTCCTTCAAGGCCTATTTATATGTCTAATTCATATAAGCAAGGTAGGTAACGTTTGTATTTCTAATTATTGGATTTTTTTATGCTTTGCTGTGTACAATTTACGCTAATATGATTGGTATTTTTTTCAATAACTAGTTTAACATCTTTTTAAGGGGAGAAACCTTGTATTTTGTAACTTGTTTTTTTTACTGTTTCTTTTATTTGTTAATTGAAATATTTGAGACAATTTTTTGAAATCATTATGGTATTTGAGGAACTTTCGGAGACACTGATGAAAACAATTAAATGCCGAAATGGCTTTTTTCTAAAAAAAAGAATAAAACAAGTAACATCTATACGTGAATAGATAATAACAATTCTCTGAGCAGACAACTATGCCACGTAGTGGCGCTCCCACTGGCGGTTAAGGAAATGGGCAAAATTGGGAGAATGTTTCTCCCCTACACACAGTTCCCCTATCTATTAACATGGGAAAACCGGTTTTGCTATGCAGAGAAGACTGCAGCTTAAAATGCGACTTTTTACGTGCAGAACCGTCAGTGGGTTAATAGCGTTCATGCCGAGGTAGCTCATTTGCTTGCCGAAGCTTGTCACGCAAGGACATTTTGAACATATCTTATCAATTTATTTGTTTACCCATCGTTAGTATGGCCGGTCAAGGTAATGCTACAAGATTGCGGATAGTTTCAAGTCTCAAGGTGGGCAAATCACCGGATACCTATTGTAGAGACCTCGGGGTTTCAGGAAATGTGGTTACCACTCTGTGGAAATAGTTCACAGAGATAGGAACAGTAGTCTGCGGACCTGGTCAAGGCAGCAAAAGGTAAAAACGGCGGCTTAAGCCCGTTATTTGAGACTTCTAACCAAAAAGGATAGATCCATGGCAGTAATAAACAGTCTGCAACAAGAACATCTATTTCATGGATATCAGCACCCAGAAACTTAATGAAGGTGACCTATATGTCAGGTGCGATGTAGTCTGCATCCCTGTGTGACTCCTGACTGTGAACCATAAAAAGACCATCTTGCATGGCACCAAGATCAACTGTCATATACAGTGGATGTTTGAGATCGAGTGAGTTCTCTTCAGTGATGTTATGGCCAGTTTGTGCTGTGACTTGAGAGTATTCTGATCTGGGAAGAACCCGGGAGTTGATATCGACCCTCTTACATTGTCGAAAAGGACCGAGGTGGTCTGATTGTCTACACATGCATCATGGCAGACGGGCAAACCAACCTTCATGTGTACGATAGAGGCAATTTGGCAAGTCAGCGATGATATCCTTGGACCCTACTTGAGACTTTTTCAGGAAATATATGGACTAAATGTCCTTTATAGATAATAACGCCTTTCCATTTCCACAAAGTGCTTAGTTGGTGGACGAATACCCCCAATCTTGAGACATTCATTGATTGGAATGATCTGTGGTTTCAACTGCCCTTTATCCCATTGAACACATATTGCACAAGCACTCAATTGTATCTCGAGGACCAGCTCCAAGGACTATCAATGAGCTCTAGGGTGGATGAGGTTAATACATGGACTGATTCTGATGAACAGTATGAAAGGCCGAAGTGAGAGATGTGTAGCAGTTTAAGGACATCATACACCCTATTTGACATGTTTTTTCTCTGACTGACCCAGCTTCTGTAAGACTTCCGCCGCAGTAGATAAGTTCTCAGTTTTCTTGTTCAGTGTACAGATTGTTTTACAAAGTATTGGTCTTATATAGGAAGATCATTTAGCTCGGTGTGGTTTTATTTGCTTTCTTGGTATTTTTTGTTGCAAAAAAATAGATTTTTTAAAATTGTTTTTACTTGTGTAAAGAGCTGCTGGCGGCGTGCAAGGCCATTTCGAGCCAACAGCAGCTGTTCAATTATAAATTCTTATGATTCTTACCATGCTTTCAAGTTTAAAAGCACTCTGAATCACTGCACACTTTTTAGACAATAAGAAAAATCAGTCGAATAAAGAAGAGTGATTCTTTCTTGTGAATAAGGGAAACTCTAAGCACTAACTTACTTTTTCGTTTAAATACCAGTGAAAAGTCACCCTTTTTACCACATGAAAATAAAAAAAAGTATTTGAATTGGAATCTATTTTCTTCGTATCTAAAAGCTTCGTAAATTACTTTCATTTTAGAAAAGCTATTCTTAATGAAATGTTAAATTTTCTAGGTGCCAGCCAGAACTCTAGCTCAAGTTTCTCCAATCGTACAGAGGGAGTCACTCAAAAGCTACCAAACCCTGAAAGTGTGGGCGGGAATACAGACGTGGAAAAATGGAGCAATCAAACAAACATCAGTCAACACAAACCTATGCGATGACATTCCTCTGAGAAATCATCATCATTTTTTTTAAATGAATCATCAAAACTGTTATTATATTGAGTGAGAATGTTTGGAAAAATCCCTGCCAAAACCGAATTTTTACTCTAGTCAATCAAAATATTTAAAATTGTTGTTATAAATAAATGTCTTTTGATATTTTGCTGTTTCTCATTTTTAATTATAAAATTGAAAATACATTATATAATTGGTCAAATTCATATCAATGATATCTGACACATTTTAATAATGGTAGTGGTAAGTGATTAGTTTTATTGACACCGAATTTGAAGATAATATGAACCGTGGTAATAATCTATGAATATTTACAAAACACACCACCAAGAAGAAAAGTATGGTCAAAACTAACGGAATATGGAAAAAATTTGTAGTGTCTCTTGCCCTATGGGAACAATAAAAAGCTTCTAATTTTCTCCCGAAGTGATTTAGTTATGATTTTGGAGAAAAATAATTAGCTTTGTATAATAGCTTTTATACTACGTGATTTGATTTGCAAAATGTGGCTAAATTTGTTAATTTAATCATGAAACCTTAGATCATTGCATAAGAACCATTTATTGAGTGAAATTTACTTTTCAATTTTACTTTTAATCAGATCTTCCGGAAAGTTGTTACTATAAGAAGGGGAAAATTACCATTTTTTTTTAAACCAGGAATATTTTTACCATTTACTACAAAATTTTACCAAAACTTTCCTCCCCTTCAAAAACAATTTCTTACCTTTTCTCTAAATTTTTGTAAACTTTATATTATATTTTTAAAGATTATGGTCAATAAAAGGTAGGTACGTAGGTACAAACCATCTGGTTTAAGTCATATAGTAAAATCAAATACTAAAAAATGAAATAAATATGTGGTAGAAAGGCTATTTATTTACATAAATTTTTAACAAAATCTATTATTTTTTTTCGCTTAAAAACACAATGTTGGAAAACGAGACGAATATGTGTTTTTTAGAAAATTGTGTCATTTAAAGGTAATGATAATGATATATGTAAACAATTACATAATGATAACACAGAAACTATTCTTATTTCACAATAAGGAAAAGAAAATTTCTCACATTTCCCCAATAATGTTACCTAATAATAGCCGTTTGCTAAATAATATATTTGAATATAAATTTGAACAAAAAAATTAAGTGCCTAGTTGGTGCTTTGATAGTTTCGAGCTCACAATCACCTTTTAAATGCTTCCATTGATGAAGACCTACCTTATAAAGGAAAAAAAATACTTTATCTAACAGTAATTAAAAAGTGTTTTTTATGCAAACTGTTCATAAAAAATTCATAATGTAATGAAAGTGATCCATTACAAAAATTTGTGTTATGGATATTTTCATTGTTTAAATTTTTCATGAATATTTTTTTTTTATCTTGCACCAAGTTAAGTAAAAAAACCATTAGTAATAAACATTTATTACTAATAATAATTTTTGAAAAAGGAAGATGTTTTGAAAAATAGAAAATTTCATTTCTTTACTTTTCAGGTAATAAATAAACTTAACTATTCATTTCATACCTAACAATTAACTAAATTTGTAATTATAATACTTCTAAATAACTAAAACATGTAGTTATAATAAATTTTTCGTTTCATAAAACTTTTCACAAATGGTAGTTAACAAAACTATTTCTTTTACGTCGGAATATGTTTGTTTAGAATTTTTAAAAAATGCTTTTGAACATGAAATACAAAGCTCAGTAAAAGAAGTTATAAAATTAGTAAAGTGCATTGCAGTAGTTTTGTTTTGTTTATTTTATAATTGCTTATAATAACTAATAGTACAATAAATAGTTTTGTTTATTAGGAAAAAAGTTTTATTTTTGTCCCTTTGCATATCTGCAAAACTGAGTGTATAATTTTGTAAATTCACTGATACACAACGTAAATATAATATTTGAAATGATAAACACAATATCATGAAACATAAAATAAAAACTGAAATATGAGAAATGAAATAACAGAATTGAATTCTAAATACAATAAGAAACACAAAATAGATTATTCCTTTTACGGAAATGTCAGTAGTTGCAGAACTAACGAAACTACATGCGTCCTAAAGCGTTGACACTAGCAAAGACTTGTAGTCAATTATTTTATTAATGAAAGCATCTTTTTGCAGACATTAAAAAGGGCGCGGTGAAAGCTTAAATTTTTAAAGCACCTATCATTCGCAAAATTCAGAATTATACTCTTATATCAAATGAAATATTTTAATTAAAAATTCTATATTTATCTTGATCATTTTACCAAATTCATTATATTCTTATGTTTACAATTATTATATACCAAACATATTTCGTTCTGAAACAATTATTTTCTCAACAGCTATGTATTAAAATTTAGGCTTGCAATTTTTATCATTACATTTAAATTATTACAAGGAAACAAATGTCAATATTTTTTCATATTTTTTTTAATTGAAAAATGCCTCTTCTCTTAGAAATTTTCTCAATAGCTATAGAATAAACTTTTAGAGTATCTATCATTTGCAAAATTCAGATTAATAGTCTTATATTCAGGAAAATATTTTCATGAAAAAGTTTAAATCTAAGTCTAATCCTTTTATCAAGTTAGCTACGTTCTTTTGTTTGCAATTATTATATACCAAACATTTTTTTTCTTTTTTTCTTGAAATAATTATTTTCTCACTAGCTATAGATTAAAATATACACTTGTGATTTTTATCATTACATTTAAGTTAATGCGTGAAAAGGGATGACAATAATTTTTTAATCAAATTCTTTTGAATAAAATTGCTTCTTCTTTAAATCTAATGAGAAATTGTGATGAGAAAATTTCTTAATTGCTATAGATTAAATTTTTAAAGTTTATATCATTTGCAAAATTCAGATAAATGCTCTTATATTCAACGAAATATTTTAATTCGAAATATATATCTATATCTTATCATATCTATATGAATTATTATACACCAAACTTTTTTTTTTCTTTTTTGATGAAACAATTATTTTCTCAATAGAATAGCTGTAGATTAAAATATACGCTTGTAATTTTTACAATTACATTTAAGCTCTAACTGAAAAACAAATATCACTACATTTTTAATCAATTCTTTTTCAAATAATAAATGCTTCTGCTTTAAATCTAGCGTGAAATTGCAATGAGAAATTTATTCTCCTCTTCATTTAAAGTTATCAAGATATTCCTTGCTTACATTTTATCCGAATCTCGATCAATTTAAAATTCCATTCTTCTCCGAAATATAACTATCTTTTTTCCCTCTTAACCAATATAGCAAAAAAGTTAAAATGTATTTTACATTTTATTGAAAGAGAAAACACTGAGTATTGATGGGACTGTTTGAAACTCATCGTTCTTTAAATTTTATCTTATGATGTTTCATAAAAGGTTAAGATGGAGAATAAATCTTAGAAATAGGATCATTTTGTTTTATAGAAGTCAAACTATAAAAAAAGGAAGAAGAAGAGAAACTTTTATTTTTAAACTTCCTTTATCAATGTATTTTAAGAATATTAAACTTCAGATGGTTAGAGTTTATTTAAAAAAATTCATTGTATTATTTTTAATTAATATTTAAATTATAGTATATGATTATGAAAATAATGTTAATTATTATTATTATTTTATCATACATTTTTATTATCATTATTTTTATCATATTTAAAATTTATAAAATAAATAAATTAAAATCATATGAAAAATCATCAGTTTTTAAAATTTGTAAATTTTTTCAGTACATGATTTAATAGAGCATGCGCAAAATACTATAAAGTTTAATATAATAATATAAAGTGTAAGAATGACGAGTCATATCAAACATGTTTGGAAAACAGTAGCTTCAACATTAAAGTGACTAAATAGTTATGTTTATTATGTTTTAAATTTTTATATACCAATCAAACTTTTTGAGGAAACAATTATTGATCTGATTAAAATATATACCTGTAATTTTTATCCTTACATTTAAATTATTACTGGATAACTAATAGCAATAATTTTCCGTATTAAACCTAGCGTAAAATTGTAACGAGAAATTTATTCCTTTCATTATTTTAAGCTATCAAGATATTTAAATTCCCTGCTTACATTTTATCTGTATCTCGACCAATTTAGAGTTTCATTGTTCTCTCGAATATAACTATCTTTTTCCCCCTTAACCAATATAGTAATAAAGTTAAAATGTATTTTACATTTTATTGCAAGAGGAAACACTGAATACTGATGGGACACTTTAAAACTCATCGTTCTTTAAATGTTATCTAATGATGGTTTATAAAATGTTAAGATAGCGAATAAATCTTAGAAATATGATCATTTTGTCTTATAGAAGTCGATATAAAAAAAAGAAGAAGAGAAATTTTCATTTTCAAACTTCATTTATCAATTTATTTTAATAATAATCAATTTCAGATGGATAGAGTTTATTTTTTATAATGAAAATATTGATGGAATTGATTCTTTAGTTAATTATTAAATTATAGTAGATAATGATAAAAATAATCCTTATTATTATTATCGTTATTTTATTATTACTTTTTATTATCATTATTTTATTATTACTTTTATTATCATTATTTTATTATTACTTTTTATGATCATTATTTTATTATTACCTTTTATGATCATTATTGTTATTAAAATAAAAATTTATAAAATAAATAAATAAAAATCCTTTACGAAACCATCAGTCTTTAAAATTTTTACATTTTCTCAGTACATTATATTATAACGCATAGTAGAATACTATAAAGTGTAAAACAGTATTATAAAGTGTGAATATGATGACTCATTATATATAAACAGCAGCTTCAATATTAAAATGACATTAGCAAACAGAACGTTTAACTCTTTGCGCGGCAGATACTTTCGCCGGAAATTGAAGCCAAGGAAAGTCAAAGGAATTTTGTGCATCGTATGCATGGCCACAATCAAGTGATTGGCTTTATCTAAACATTTTTCGAAATAAAAAAGTGGTTTATTATAAATGGTAAAGCTTAAAAAAAATACAATTTATTCAAATTTTAGTGTTTTATATTTTTGTCAAAAATAAATAAATAAATGTGACACATTTTTCTCACAACCTCTGAATGGGTTAATATAATGTTAAGATCATGAAACAATACTCTTCATATTATATTAATGAAAATAAACAATACTATTGATGGAAGAGTAACATTTGGAAACATAAGAGTAAACTGACATTAGGTTACATTTCAATTGCCTTTTTTTAACGTTAGGAAACTTCACACTTACAAACTTTTTTAACATTGAGAATCAATAGATTTCAAACTAAAAAATAAGAAAATTTTGCATTATACTACAATTGAAAATGGCTCAATATTATAAAATATTTTATAAATATGCATTAAATGCTGCTCAATAAACTAAATTAAGTAAATTTAAAAAAAATATTACGATAAACTTGCGATGGCTGGCTTCATTATATTTTAGAAAATTAGAAAAGATAAAATTTCAAAAAGATATAACCACAAGCTATCTCTTTTCCTGTTTGCATGCACTTGATTTTTATTTTCTGAATGTTTCCCGATGCTCCTAAAAGTTTGGAACACGTGACTCAGATATATCAACTTTTAACTTCCTCTCGAGAAGTATTGAAGTGAAAATACTTTAATCCTATCCAACTATGCTCAATTCTTCTCCGTCTCTTCTTCTAAAAAATTCTATATGGTATCCTTCCGCGAAAGGTGAAGTCTTAAGCCTCAAAGGATTTTGGAAAAATATAAATACATTTTGTTTTTAATGCTTGTTAGGACAATAGCTTCGATTCCCCGTTCAATTTTTGGTAAATTTTAAAGTCGTTCTCATCCATAATTGTCAAGAAGGTATTAAAAAATTAATGAAATGATAATTTTCGTTAAAGAATTCTAATTTAGCGTGTTCTTATCTCGCCGCAGTTAAATGTCAACAACAGACGAAGAGATAAAGTTTTTTAGGCTTGTTTTAAAAAGACGTTATCGTAAATGGATTGCATTGCATTTTGTGTAAATATAGATACCAATGATTAGTGGAATAAAATGAAGATAGTCTAACTTTTGTTGTTGGCTTTTAGTCTAATTAAGCAAGTTTAACATGTTGACTTTGCTTTGAAGTTTCTAACTAAAATATTATCTTAAGACAATCACTCTGAACCTTCAACTGTTTTAAGACTATCACTAATAGAACGAGAAATGAGAATGGAAGTATTTTGACGGTCTTGAATAGAAGATGTTTTTGAATAAAGGGTGGTGCTAATATTTATATTCTAAAGAAGTTTCAGTGTTTGTTGATTTTCTTAAAAGAATTTGTTGTAACTGAAGTTAGTTTCTATAATATATTTCAGTTCCCACACTTTCTAAATTATAATTAAATATTTACTTTTAAGCAATTTTTTTTATCTTATAATTATTTAATTGTTTTTTATTAATATTACATTACTTTTTATTAATATTTTATCATTTTTATAATTATTATTTATTATCGTTCTAAATTTATTATTTTACTAAATTAATTAATTTTATTTTTGCCTGCATACTGTTTACTATTTTGCTAATAATGACTGCAGCGTCAGTTTCCAGAAATAAGTTAAATATTTGTTTCTAAAATAAGACATGATTTATTAAAGAGTTGTCGGCATTAATTCATATTAAAATGAGGCGTTAGACTGTACGTGAAATATTTCTTATAAATCCGTGATTGTTTGCGTGAGGAAAAAAAAATAAAGTGCAGATAAAATTACATTTTACCCCCCCCCCAATCCGAAATTTTTCTTTAAAAAAATTTCAATTAAAGCGTTTAGGAAATTCGTTTGAAAATGAATTTTCTTTTAGTTTACCATTTAATCATTGTTATAAATAAAACTACGGATAATTGAGGTTCTATTTCAAATATTTTGAAAAACACCAGTGATATTTGCTAGCTTACAGCTCTACAAAAAATTTCTTTCACTGTTTATTTATATTTATTTTTATTCTTTATGAATAGTGATAAAAATGCGATTACTATGCCACCTAATCTATATCCACGTCTTTATTTCAATTCACGTATATTTAGATGATCTGAATCCATGAGTTTATTTTGTTTATTGTAAAGATTTTGAAAGTTGCTTGTGGTGCAACTTATTCCCATGTTTTAAATTACCTTTAAACTAGGAACTTGAAATTGAGTAAATTTTCCAATAGATTTGAGGGAAATGTTAATTTTCTTTTAGGAAAAGATACCCCATAGTTTTGTTGAGGTATTCTAGTAGCTAACAGTGTAGCCAGTGACAAACAGGTGTCTTGAGCATGTCGTAAAAGTCAAGTTTCCATTCTGTTTTCAAATCTCTTACCCTTGAAATAATCCGATTCTTTTGAAAGGTGTTCCTCTCAAACTAAATAATTTAAAATCAATGAATAGAATTATTAAGAATTAAGCAATAAGAATTAAGCTATGTACTGAGAAAAAATAAGAGAGAAAAGTTACTTGTGCGATTTGGGGAAACCAAAGACCTTCTTCCTTCTATTTTTTTCACGTCATTGATGCATAAATACATTTGGTAATAGACTCAACTAGGGGCTCTAGACTCAACTAACGATATGGTAGTGGCTATGTTAATTAAACATTTAAATGTCAACTTGTATTACATAGTGATACGTATGCGTAATGCATACTGATTAATTATTTTTTTACTATTTCGCAAACAGTTAAGATGTTTGTCCCACATTAAAATTACCGAAATAATATAAATTTATTCTTCCTTTTCTTAGATAAATTTACACAACATTTTTGTAACTTTTTTCACATTATGAAGTAATTATTAATTAAATAAAGACGCCAATAATGCAGAATTAAAATTGGATAATTGGTAAAATTATTATTGCTGTGAAGGAAAGGAATAATTAATGAAAAAAATTACTTCATTGAAATAAATTTGGGCTATAATGAATTGGCTTTGAGAATTAGCAGCATGCCAAATGATACTGAATTGAGTCCATTCTAGTAGTTCTAGTTTCATTCTAGTTTAATAGGATTTCTATTTTCATTTTTATCCAATAAAGTGTTGTGATAAGTTGATTATTCTGTTTAAAGACGTAAAAAGTTTTGTAGTTGGTTCAAAGGCTGTAGTAAAGCAATGACGCTGAAAACATTTTATTTGAAGTTTCTGTATTTTGAAAAGGAATTATTTTGCGTGATAACGAAAGAAAAAATTCTTATTACATTTTATACATCTTATACTTTTTAGCTTTAAACACTTAACTTGGAATAATAATCAAAACTAAAATTCAGTGAGAACTTAAAAGAATATTAAAGAGAGTAGGGATAAAGAAATAGGGTAAACTATACATTTGTAACATTTATTAACTTTATGCTGATGACCACCAAGATATCTTGAACTTCAATTGAGAAAACTAGATGATGCCTTGTGATTTATGTTGATTTTGTGAACGAGTTATTACGAGTTACCTGATTTTAATGTTCATACATAAGATCCATGAACAACTTTATACTTTTTCTCTTACAAAATGTAAATATAATTCATAAAATAGTGTATTAAATTTTTAATTTTCAACAATTTGACTTAAGTATACCGAAATTTTTGCGAAAAAAACATTCTTGAAATAGCAAACAATAATAAAAACTTCTATATTTTATTACTTTCGAAAAAAAGGAGAAAAGACCGTCTTAAATCGAGTCTTACTTAATAGGGAAAAATACGATTCAGCTTAGCTTCAAGATTCAGCTTAGTTACTTCGATAGAGTTTGTTTCTACTCTAAAACTCTTCCACTTTTGTCTTATTCCTGCAACTAAATAAAACTGAACTAGTTTTCTTAGTTTCGTAGTCTTGCCTCGCTCCAACCATATTTTTCTTAAGATCAAATTGTTTTTTATTGTCTTTATTTTTCCCAAATCGGCCATGACCTTTAACTTCTTCGAATGTTTCCATTGTTGCAGAGGATTTTTTCTCTCCAATTAATTGGTCCGTATCTCCATTCTTTTCGCCCTTTTCTTTGGATTCACCTTATTCTCTTTTTTTTTCAGGATTGTAACTGTTACTACCCAAGTTAATTTACTTGCTGAAAGTTATTGCTTTGTGTGTGTATTTAATAGTATTCTTTCTACAAATAAGTTGCTAGTTATAAAGTAATTAAGAAGGTTTCGAGTTAAAAGAAAAGATAACTTTTAGGAATGTATTTTTTACTTTTTATTTATTTATTTCCTCTTGCTTTTACAGGTAATTCCTTCTGAAAATAACATAAATATTTCTTTTAATTTTATAGTAGGCAATCATTAAGTTAAGCGTAATTAAGATTTAAACTCAGTATAAATCTGAAACAATTATACTCAGTTCTAATTTAAAAAGTTTAAATTAAAAAAAAAATTTTTATGTTTTTATTTTATGTAAATTAAACAGTAGAAATAAATTCTTTCAGTAAAAAATCATGAGGTAAGAACAAAAAGTAGCAAAAGAGTGAACCAATTACAAAAACGTACTATTTTTACGATGTATATTTTGCCTTCGAAACTTTTAATTAAAAATGTATTTTCGGTCACATCTCTTTATATTCAATATTGTTAAGAAATAATAAAAAATTTAAAAATAACTCCATAAGCTAGTAAAATTGATTTAACAAGATTTTTTTCTATTTTTAAGTCATATATGATCTTATTTAAATACTATGTGGTTTTGCATGTAAATTTAAAAGCCTCTACTTATATTTGGTGCAGTTTTATCATAAATTTTTACGTTTCTTGCCTTTCAGTAAAACTATCTAAATTTTCAGTAAGATTCCTTATAGATAATACTTAGAACATTTCATTTATAGTTACATAGCTTGATTATGCTAATTTTAACTTTTTTTTCTATTTATAAATTTATTTTTACTTCCTGTATGGGAGAAAAAGTGCCACCAAGTTTTTTTTTCATAAAACTTAATTTTATGACCCTAAAAGTCAAATAAAAAAATGCGATATCCAGATGATCACTAATATAACAAACTCTTAATAGTAAATATATTAGACATTCTTCAGCAAGTTTAATTAATAAAAATCCTTTTTAATACTACTTGAAAATATTTCACTATTAGTAATCTGTTCAAATTATAATAAATTGTACTATTTCTCTTTCTAGTTAAATATACGAGTTAAATATCATAAATAAATTACGTGTCAGGAAAGAAATATGTTCTGCCATAAAAAAAAACTACTTTTATTTAACTTCTAATGGGCGAAACTTTGCAAATCGTTATGTAAGCCTTGATAACTAGATACGTTAGAAAGATAAACATTAAAAAGTTTTTTTTTCTTCATTTTTCTAAAATTTCTAAAGTAAAACAGTAAAAAAATTACACTTTTTACTAGTAAATGTTTTAACAGCATGCGTTCACTTATTTAAGACTTTTAGGCTTATGTTACCTCATCACCAAGTAACATAAGCCAATTTTTTTAAATTTTAAATTCTGGTCTAAAGAACCTTGATTTTTTTTCTTTAATATATTTTAAAAAACTTTCATACGTGTAAACATATAGAGTAAATATAGATCCAAACTTTGCAGTTTTAAAACAATTAAAAAGATTTAAAAATTGCCTTAGTATGACTGTGCATCTTTATTAGAAAATTTTGACTAAGCTTTACAAAGTGAAACTTTGGACGGTAATTATTGTTTAAAGTTTTGACAAATCCTTAAAACCAACAATTGAGGGGGAAATTAACAGAGACAAATGCATCACGTGTTGTTTGGTTTAGAATCTTTTGTTCGAAACAAATTTGAATCATAGTTTAATGATCATGATGTCTTATCCTTCTTGCTCTCTGCTTCCTTCCTCCGTTGACGATGGTCATAATGCCAGCTACCACGAACAAGCTTCAATCAAAGTTGAATGATCATGGCGTCTTTTCCTTGTTACTTTACATTTCTTTCCTCTGTTGACGAAGGTTGTAATGAGAGCTACCACGAGCAAGTTCCAATCCTAGCTGAATGATCATGACGTCTTATCCTTCTTACTTTCCGGTTCTTTTCTCCGTTGACGAAGGTTATAATGAGAGCTTCCACGGACAAGCTTCAATCCTAGTTGAGTGATCATGACATCTTATCCCTCTTACATAGGCTTCGATATTTTTTACTCAATCCTTTCTTTGTTTGAAAAAATTGAAAACAAGAATTTTTTAGTGTCACCAATAAACACGCTTTCATCTGTTCTGAAGGAAATTTAAAGATTACAAAAATGTAATGTTTAATTATTCTTAAAGAAAGGATTTTATTGCTTAAATATGCTCAAAAGTAACTAAAGTGAACTTCTAACCAAAATTTTAGCTTCTGTATTTCGAACACAATTTTTTTAGTTTAAAAATTTTAAGCTGTGACTTTTATTTTGCAGAAATGGGAAAAATGGAGCTATCATCTGGTTCTTGTTTTTAAAATGTAATTAGTCTACACTACACAGATTAAAAAGGAGTTTGACACTGTGTTCGGTGGCCCCACACTATCATTTACTACACTAAAGCTTTTCGCAGCTGAATTTAAATGTAGCCAAAGAACTTTGGATAAATAGCAGAGACTTGAAACTTACTCAACTTCATATCGATAGGTACCAGCTTGTTTGAGAAGTAACTGCGCCACGTGTACAGTTTTGACATCATTGTCACAATCATGCCCTTTTGTCACATCTTTGTGAAGCCTTAATCTCCATGTCTCACCTGGCCCTCAACAGGTTGTTGCTGGAATACTTCGCTTTATAGTTGGAGACGCTTTAAGTTGGGAGACTATGAACGTTGCAAAACTGCAGCTGTTCACAAAAAAAACATCGTTTATGCTCCCACTACTGGGATGGATGTTTATCAAGTCAAGGTTACAGATATACTAGTTGAGGCTAGGATCACATCCAAAGAAAACGTTAGCCACATATAGAACCAATATTTAGATACTAGGGGGTGAAGCTTCCTGTTCTCTGAAACTGCCCAACCACAATGATTGCTTCCCAAAAATTGTTACTCCTCGGCAGAAAACAGTCTTCTTTACAAAATTTGAAATTATACACTTAATGTATATGTACTAAAATAGTTCTGTTTACTTACGCTTGTACCTTACGCGTGAAAAATTTATAAAGACAGTATCTTCACCTAAGTTTCGTAGTTTTATGATACAAGCATTTAATTCTTTTAATTGATTAAAGGCACAACTATTTTTCTCTAATATCACTTCAGACATTGATATAGACCCAAAAAAAACAAGTCTTAGTCCAAAAAAGACCTCAATTATGCAAACCAACTAAGGATATTCTACGAAATAAACAGGAAATTTGTTCCACCAAAACTTTAAAAACTATCTAAAATAAAAAATTATCAAAGAATGAAATATGTTTAAAAGTATGCTACCAAAACATTTACAGACAACAGCAAAATTTCATGATACATCAAATACTTTAATTTTGGTTTACAACAAAATTAATAGTGCTTCAGAAATAAAATAAAGCAATAACAAAGAAAAAAAATGCTGAATTCGTGAAAACTGTTCTATGCGAACTTCATCATCTATATTTGTGCTTAATTATGCGCTATTTGTGCTTTTTATACGATGATATTAACAAACATGCATGATTAATCATGTTTGAAATTAGTTCTTTGTTACCTTTGAAAATTTACTTCTCGCTTTGCAAATGAAGTTTTTTGTGAGTTAAAATGTTTCACACTCAGTTTTCATAGCATTTAATCTCATTCCTTTCAAAACTATTAAAAAAAAGTGAAATATTCTTATTTTAAGAGTAATTAAACAGCAAAAAAATGTTCACAATTTATTTTGAAGTTTTATTTTCATTACATTTAAAAGCGTTTAAAAAAATAAAATCTTGAATCCTCTTTTATTTAAATTCCAAAGACGATGTTTCAAGCAATTAACTTTATTTGATCTCTTTTAGAAGCAAAAGAAAAGTTTTACAAAGTTTCTAGTTTAATTACAAAAAAAGGTACTCAGATTTTTCTCTTATTACGATTAAAACAAACAATATCGTTAACAGGAATGGGTTTAAAGTTAAAGGTTGAAAAAGAAACTCTTTTTTTGAAAAAAAGAGCTGCGTTAAGGGTCATTTTTATTCAAGTAAAATGCAAGTGCTTAACTTTTACGTTTAGAATAATTATTTATTAAGGTAGCGAAAATTATGCATATTATAATTGTTCAATTAAATCTTTCCCAATTGTTTTATGAAATGATCTATTAATGCTAATTGCATTCTTAAATATAGATAATTTTCTTAATTACGCGAAAAAAAAACGTTAAAAGTAAATTTGTGCAAATATTTTTTCCAATATATTTCTATGGTTGGACAAGGTTCAAACATTATGTGTACGAGAGGTCCTAGTTATTAAAAAAATACAGTAAAACAACTTAAAGTCTCTTAATATTAAGTATCCCTTAAATTTTAACAAAAATCCCTAAGATGCTGAGTTGGATGAATAAATTGCATTTAAACGGAGAAGAGATCAACAAATTACTGAATTATTATTTGTAGAAAAAAAAATTCCGCTCTTATATTTTCAGATTGTTAAGGATTGTTTTTTAATCACTTACGGTGAGAAGAGCCCATGTATTAGTATCATATGTTTATTGAAAAAATGTTCCTTTCTTCTTTTTAAATTTTATTTTTATTATTATAATTTTAAATTTTTTAATAGTTCTTTAATATATTTAGCCTTCTCATCGGGCTTATATAGTCACACATCTGACCCGATAATTTTTAAGAAAAAGAAGAATAAAGCATTTTGCAAGCTTAATTTTTTTAATCACGTACGGTGAGGAAAGCTATGTAATGGTGTCCAATATTTTCAAAAGTTATAATATTTAAATTAAAATATGATTAGGGACTCCCCGCAAACCCCTTGAAACCCCAATTATGAAAAAAAAGCATGTCTATTTTTTTCATCTTTTTCAATAACATGTAGTGAAAAAAATTGCATAAGATTCTCAATTCATGAAAAAAAAAGATTTTGGTAAAAAAGGTAGTTTATGGCCTCCTCTGGAAAAGTGGAATTCGTAATATTTGCAAAATTTTGATATTTGAACCATTCCAAGCAATAACAAGTCATTTCTAAACTTTCATTAATATTTGGAAAGAAAAGAAATTTTAAAAAAATATTAAAAAATGAAAAGCCTGAGGGGTTTTGCAGATGAGCCATCTATGGCAAACTTTTTAAACAGATTTTAGCTTATTTATTAAAATCACGTCAAAATCACAAAGCTTTTGCCCCACGGAAGTGGTTGCATTTGAATTCCACACTAGAGCTCACATGATTTTTGTTCACTAACAAATGATTTTATTCTGCGACACCTTCCACTGCAAGTGGTTTAAAATTTTGTTTCATGAAAAGAGAAAAGAATTAATTAAAAAACTACATTTTTGTCTAAAATTGGAGAATTTCGATGCAGTCCTGCGGAGGTCATAAAAGACTTATTGATATTAAAATAGTTCACTTTCATTAAAAAAGAATCTTATTATGCAACTTTTTTTTCGCCAGGTGATTAAAAAAAGCCAAGCACAAAAATTTATCTGTTACTTTTAATTATGAATTTGCCGAACGTTAAAGCACCCAGCAATGGCTTTAAATGTATTTTGGTTAAAATAAAATAGATATCAATGCCCAGCTTTTCGCACCAAAAGCATTAAAACAATTTATACATTAAAAAAAATTTAAAACAAAATGGAAATACAATTTTTTATACTTTTGACGAACGTTTATTAGCTTGACTAGAAGTATTAATAAATGTGAATTACAAACATTTTTTCACATGTATTTCATACCAATACACAACTTATTCCACCACAGCTGGTTTCGATTTTCTTCCAAAAGAAGTTAAAAGAGACCCACGCTATTGTTGTGGTTACATCAAACTAATACCGAAATTCAAAAACTGATAATACATTGACATATTTTTTGCAACAAAATTTAAAATATTACGAACTTAAGACTATAACCCATCAATTTGTTAAATCAGCGAATCATATTAATTTTTAATGTCTTACGCAAGAGAATGTATGCAGAAATTCCGAAATGCCTGGGCGAATTTTACCAGAAAATACCTTGAGGTCGTGAGCAGAGATCATGCCAGATTTAGTCAAATATTTAAAAGTCAAACATTGGAGGTTTGGGTTTATTTCAAGAATTTCTCCGATTTCAAAGGAGGTATAAACTGAATTATAATGAATAGGTGAGACCATGGCTTTCATCTGAAATATAAACCATTCCAATTCTAATCAATTTATANGAATATATATATATATATATATATATATATAATGTGGTGCTTTAGAGGTCTCTCCCCTCACCAACTTGTATTTTAGGTCAAATGTTTTGTTTCTGGTTTTACGATATTTGTATTTAACAAAATTATTTTGATTGTATTGTATTATTTGAAAGCTCAAAACATTGTAACATTTTAAATAAGGTGCAAAATAACGTGGTCGATTTATTTGATTATGAGAAATAGCGTTTAATAATTTTAGTTGTTTCCTAAAAACTTAAGCAAAATAAAATAATGAAAAAATAATAATTGCGATACTGTTTAAGATGATATAAACCGATTTGGAAGATGCTAAAATATTTTTTTCAACTTTAATAGCACAAAATTTTTTTTATCAAAAATTTAAAAACAGGCAACTATACATTGTTTAACTAGCTTTCAAAAGCTTCTGATTTCAGAATTGCATCGTTATAATTTTGTCAGAAAAGAAAAGGGAATCTAAGATTTCCCTTGCTTAGTTCTAAATTTTCGAATCTAATTCTTCGACGAACTAGCATTTCGGAGGAGAAAAAAATATTGCCTTTTATTTAATTCCAATGCTTAAAAAATGAGAAAATGTTTTAACTTTCGTGAAATGTTATAAGGCAAAAAGTAATAAAAAGAGCTCATTACAATTATATTGGAACAGCTTGAATAAATGTGTATATTATTTTTATTGATTCATTTATTTTTAAATTTCCTTATGCAATAAAGAAAATCTAAAAAGGGACTAAAACGTTCTGATTTTATTTAAACAATGAGTTGTTTGAATATGCGTAAGCCTAACAAAACGTGATGGTTTAGAAGTATACAATACAAAACTCCATATATAATCAAGCACATTTTTGTTTGACTGTGAAATACGTAAGGTCTAAAAATACATATTTAAATATCTTGAATTAATGCTTTTATCACTTTTATTTAGTATTTATTTTTGAAATTTCATATGTAACGAAGAAAATCCGAAACGGGACTGAAACATTCTGCTTTTATTTAAACAATGAGTTGTTTGAATATGCGAGAACCTTAAAAGACATGGCTTGGAAGTATACAGTACAAAACTTCATATCTAATCACGCATAAATATTTTTGTTTTACGGGGAAATATATCACTTGTAAAAATACATTGTTTCAAAACAGAATCATTGTACTTCGACGAATTATTTTTTAATTTTTTTTGTTCTCAAGCAACATTTTTTTAAACATATTTCTCTTCATACAGAATGCAGAACAAGTTCATAAACACTGGAAG
Source organism: Parasteatoda tepidariorum (assembly GCF_043381705.1). Taxonomy (NCBI): domain Eukaryota; kingdom Metazoa; phylum Arthropoda; class Arachnida; order Araneae; family Theridiidae; genus Parasteatoda; species Parasteatoda tepidariorum. The sequence goes on from NC_092204.1 coordinate 24,630,804, forward strand.
TGTTGTTGATATCTGCTACTTCAGTTTTGAGATCCCTTAGGAGAACATTTTATAAGCAACCTCTTTATCTTGAATTCCAGAATCATTAATCAGACCAAATGGTTTGGGGGTGTTTTCTTCAAAGAAACTCACACGCTTCTGATAAAATACGAGAGTGTGTATTAATCACGAATACTTTCTTGAAACTAATTTCGAAGGAGACCCTGGGATTGGTGATAATATGTCTGTCTCCTCAGATCTAAACACGAAATTTTATCACGCATAGGAACTGATGATGTTTCACTGGAAGTAATATCAAAAGATTGAAGGTTTTGTGAAAATCACCAGACTGTATTAAAAAAATGCGGAAAACACCTTTTCATAGCAGTTTAGTCAAAATTATGTACTGTACAGTGGATGTAGTTTCTTTGTAGAAATTAAATATAATTCTTGGCCGTGTGAGATACATCTGAATTTTGCTAAAAAGGAAAAATAGTTATCACAGAAAATAAAGTAATTCATTTGAGAAAAATTGTTGTTGTTCCTGTTCATTTACGTCGCACTAGAGCGGCACAATGGGCTATTGGTTACTGTCAGGGAAACATCTCTGAGGATAATCCGAAGACATGCCATCACAATTTTGATCCTCTGCAGAGAGGATGGCATCCCCGCTTCGGAAGCCCGATGACCTGCACGCGAAGTCGAGCACTTCACGGTAGAACACTTTAACGAGGACCAAAACTGCACACCCTAGGTCCCTACGCAGACTGATCCAAGTGAGAGAGATTTATTAATTAAAAATTGATTTATTATTGAAGGATGATTTATTATTGATGAGAGAAAAATTGATTTATTATTTAGAGAATATGGCATAGAAAAAATGTCTCTCAAAGGAATCAGGAGAATCATTTTCTTAACATCCAGAATTTCGGCACATATATAAATTCAACAGTTGGGAGTTAGAAGCCGAAGCTCCCCAGTTCATTTTCAATTAATTCGAAATTGAAAGTAGGGGAATTGTTCCCAACGGACAGTGAGGGGCATGGGGAGAGATCTATGGTTGGTGATTTATCAAAAGACAACATAGCCAAAAACAAAGCCTACCCCACATAATCTATATTAAATTTGAAAATAATTTGTCGAAAGCGAATCGCCAAAAAGACTGTGAGAATCAGTATAACCTTGTAACGGAAACATTTTTGTGGTAAGAAATAGTGAATAAAATGTTATAAATAGACTTTTGCTCTTCATTTAGTCGCGACAGTGAATTAATGAGTTTCACATTTCGATTGAATTGAAAAGTAAGCATTTGCATTGATTGAAAAGAAAAGAAAGAAATATTTTTATTAGCCTTTTATAAAATGTTATAAAAATTTAAGAATTGGTTTAATTTAAATAAAATTCGATTAAAAATTATTAAAAAAAATAAATATGTAATGTCTATTGTGGCATCACATAGCTGTTCAAATGCTTTGTTTCAGTTTTGTTTTGAACCACATGCTCATTTAGAAAGAAAAGTCTGTTTATTTTTCGTCCATTTAAAATTATTGATTACAAATAAAACAGGGCATTAATGAATAATATACCTATTATGAAATGTTCTTTACGTACAGTATTTAACTGAATTTTAACAATTTATAAATATGTCTGAATTTTGCTAATTACTTAACAATATTAAAAATGTTTTTGATTTATAAACAAGAGTTTCTTGAAAATCTAACCCGCTCAGAATTTAAGGTATCTGACTAGTGAAAAAAACATGATTTTGAGAAAAGTTTTTGAAATTGAGTTTATTATAATCTTAAAATATCTGTACTCTAAGCTTTCTAAAAATACTTTACTCTTGTTTGCAATCCAATTATTTACAAAGTTACAGCAGTTTTTGTACAAGGTAATAACAGTGGATAGACCAATGATTTTAAGTCCTTAATTGCGCTTATCTGAAAATCAAGTTTTTTCACATTTTTACTTGAAAATGTGCCAAATTTCGTAACTAAATCAATAGTTAGTTCTAACTAATCATCATATATTAAATCATGTTCAGGGACCATTACCATAAAAAAAGCTATTTAGGACGATATGTTTTACCTTACTTTTATTTATTTATTTGTTTCCATACATACGTGATTTTCTCACGATTGATAATTTAGATTTAAAGAGCATTAAAAGCTAAATAAAGCACTAATATTTTATTCAAAAAAGTGTAGAATTTGAAAGAAAGACATAGTATTTTATGAACCAAATCAAGTACAATTTCAAACCACAGGGTGAAATATTTGCTTTTAAAAATGCATTTTCAGAAATCCTTAAACTTAATACCTCAGTTAATAAATGCCGTAGAAATACACAATTGTTTATTATTTAGTTTCCAAAGTGAAGCTAAAAATGTTTAAATGCCAAATCTTAACATTTTTAAAAATTTACAAAATAATATTTTATAATGAAGAATTTTCTGTTTAAACTAAATCCGAATTTCCTTAATTATTTCTGTCAGCATCAATAATTTATCCCAAATCTCCTTAATTAAAGGAATAATTCTTCAGCTTGATCAGTTTAATTTCTAAATGATACATTCTATCATCCAAAAAGCTGCTTGAGGTGTTAGTGACAAAAAAATTTTCATCTGGAATTGATTAGAAAGCTTTTTTTTCCCTTAAAAAATACTTAATTTTACTAAATAAATAAGTCACTTATTCTTAAATATCTTAAGAGTGTTATATATCAGATTTTAAGAGTCTTGATATCTTATGAATCATAAATAATGGAAATGAAACTAATTTGCATGAAAAGAAATTAGCTCAAGATTCGAGATAGAGTCAAGATCAGCTCAATAGCAAAATGAATTCTTAATTATTTCTACTCGTAAACTAAAACTTCCAAAACCTGAAAATGGTTTATAGTGTTAGTAACATATTATAAATAAAACTATTATTCGGATTAAATAATTAAAATAAATATGATTTGTTTTCGTAAAGGATTAATCAGGATAAATTATAATAGCGAAAATTACACAACAAGCAGAAGATTTTTAGTTTGATTATACGTACATATTGTTTCATAAAATATCGGAAAATTCTTTTTGGTGGTAGTGTATATATAGGTTAAAAATGTAGAGAATACGTGAGAAAATATAAATATATTTATGAAAAGAGAAGAAGAAAATTAATAAAACATAATAATTAATATAAAAGTAATAATTATTATTTTTATTACATAATAATAATATATATTATTATTATCATCTGTTTTCATAAGTCCTTATTACATTTTTTTCCGTGTTTTCTCTACATTTTTAACTTATTTTAAGAGTTTTATATGCTTAAAACTTATGCGCAGTAAATGAAACTTATTATTTTTCTTAATTTCCTTTACTTTTTCTTTCTTTTCTCTTATCCTTTTTGTCTTTATATATATATATATATATATATATGTCCTAACAGGGCTCCAACCCTGTTATTAGTGTTGTATTTAGCTTGAAATAATTGCAGTCATAAGCCATCAGACGNTATATATATATATATATATATATATATATATATATCCGCAAAGTTTCCCTATTATTAACATTTTCTTCGTGTGTCTGAAATAAAAACTTTTATCTTTTATTTCATCTAATGTATCTCAATTTTATGTTTTCTTATGATTAATTGTGAAAAGGACACTTAAATCAGTTTGATATTTCATCTTTATTACTAGTATAAGAATTTGACGACTAATTTCGAAAGCCTGCCACATCTTTAAATTAGGATTAAAAATTTAATACTAAACTAATTTAAATGCAATTTTCTACAACAAATATCAGAAAACGATAAATAAAGATAATTCATATAAATAAAAGTACCTGTTAAAAGACACACTCAGAAACAATTCATTTTAAATAAGCAGTCGAAGTGGCGTACGATGACAGTTAAAGACATGGACTCCCAATATATAAAAGTAGGAAAAAGAAAATGAAGGAATAACAAAAATGAGAAAACAAAACAATTAAAAGAAGGAAATACAAAGTATAAAAGAGATATTTTTACGAGAAATAGGAGCAATAATTAACTTTAATTTTTAATCATCTCTCTAAATTCTTTCCCCCTCTCTTTTCTCTTTCCATGTATTCTTATCCTATGCTATGAATTGATGTACCAACAACTTTGCGCAATTTATAAAATTTAATAAATTTTAATAATTTTAAATTCTCAATTTACTTTTCCTAGAAATTTTCTCTTTTCTTTGTTTCTTCTTCTTATCTTATGTGTATACTAGCCGCAGCCTTTAATCAGCTGTTCCGCATTTTTAAATAAGTAGCATTTTAAGTAACATAAAAATATGCAATCAAAAATCAAGGCAATATATATGTATGTATAAGAATCTCAAATTGCGCAAGTGACAGTGGATTTAAATTTTGTTTCTTACATGTTCATATGGTATCGTAAATATCGTAAAGAATTTGTTTTTAAAATGATGTTACAACACATGATAACATTAAAAAAAGACAAAGAAATGCTAATTATCTCTGTAGTGACTTTGGCAGATAAAGAGTGAAATTAGTAATTTTGTTAAAATCAAACTGTGTATTTATTTGTTTTATTATTATGCGAGCAAATGAATTCCTTTTGTAAAGTAATTTTCACCAAAGGGGAACGGACTTCAACTGTAATAAACTTCTTTAAGTTAAAAGAATATTAAGGACCAAGACAGTATACAATATATTTCGAAATAAAAGCAAAAAAATTAAAAATTTGCTAAATAACGCTGTTCAAAGTACTGCATAACCAAGTACATGAGTATTTACGTTAAAAAATTAAAATCTTTCTTAACATTTATTTGACACATTTTATTGCTTTTTGAAATTGACATTAGCTTGAGAACTAGTCTTATTTAACGTTTTTCAGCCCAGACGAAAAATTATTTCAATTAAAAATGTTCTTTTTTTGATATTAAGAATGAAGAGTTGAGGCTGAATTGAACTAGGTCTTAAATATGTGTGCACAAAAATATAATATTTGTACGTTTGCAACATCTATCTGTGGCTGTTGCCCCACCTCTCATGTACTATTTATTGGTCGTAATGTTAGTGACTGCTCTTTCAAGTTGTCATCCAGAAAAAAAACACTTATGACATACGACAACAAAAGTCCATATCGCGATGAAATGTCGAAAATATATCGTGATATTTTCAACTCAATCCAATTTTTACATTGAGATTGGTGTCAATATTTTTGTTTACCAAATAAATTTTGGTAACATTCACAATAATTTAGTATTCAATAATTATAGTTTAGAATAATATTCTAACATTCACGTTAACGGCATATTCTATGCACCTATTTGGGTTATCGGTAATAGGTGCAGCAGGTGACATATGTTTAAATCAAAACCTGGCGCTGCTCTACTTATTGGCGAACTTGGCGTCATATTACCGAAAACCAATAAGTACTAATTTGTTTTCATATACTTCATGAATTTGTTCTTTCACGGACAACAATATAAATTTTGAAATTTAAAAATTCGTAATAAGAAAAAACAAATGAGAATAAATAATTATTATTAATAATAGTTGGTATTATAACGTTTCAGTATTCGAATAGTAAAACATTTATATATTTATTTCAGTATTCTACTTTGTTTTATTTTTTTATTTTAGTTTTAAACCATCGTTGAAAAGGTGATCCAATTTTGGTTTTACGACTACTGATGTTCAGCTCAGTAGATTTGAAATTTTGAACCCAATCCAAAAGACAAGGGAACTCCAGGTACTACATAGGAGAGAACTCCTATGTAGTGCGGAATGCATTTTACTTTCCTGGATGACTTTTTGACGGAACTAATCAGCGCATGTTTTACATGGAGAGGAAAACCTCAAAACCTCCCACAATTAGCCTGACGGCAAAGGGACTCTAACCCATGATTCATCTACCACTGATGATATTTTACGTCAGCACTGCGCCTTTAGTTCTAAAGTATTGTATGCCCCTTTTTCAGCTTCTTTTTCTACTTAATGTTGCGTAACGAATTAACCTAGTTTTCGTAATAACTGAATTAATTAAATTCGAATTAACTTAATTTTAACACTTCACCTGCTCTCTCTTTTTTATTACTGCTACTAAAGAATGACAATTTAACTAAACCATTTGAAATAAATCTTTTGAAACAATATCAACAGCATTCAATAAGCTTCAATAATAAGTATCAATACAATTGGATTATTTTAAAAATATCCATACCAGCAAGTCATTTTAAACTTATAAAAAAAATTATGCGTATAATTTTTAGTTATCAGATGAAAAATGATAACTAAATTGTGTAATTCTTTAATTTTATATTCATAAACATATATTTAGTAGTAATTAAGTATTTAACAGTAACATTATTTAACAGTAAGTTTAAGTTGAAGTATTACACATAATTCGGAATTCGGAATTAAAACTATTTTTCTATCTCAAATGCTCCCAAATAATATTTCTCTTTGGTTATTAATAGTTAGAGAAAAAAGATAGAAGGAGAAATATGTTCGTCATGAATGTTCTCTTCGTGCCTTAAGAAACGTTCTAGAACGACAGACTATTACCCAATCATTCATTTGTGCCATTTGATATATCTTCGCTCATGCAGTACATTGCACTGCCATTTGTCACATCGGTGTCAGACTTCAGAGAAAGAGATTGACACTTCTTTTCCAGTTATGCAGAAGTGAACTTTCTGATATTCTCTACTTTTCCGTAATTTTCAAAACGGTTAATATTGTTTAGCGACACAAATTATCGAATTTTCAGTTACTACACTTACAGTTAATTGCAAATCAACTATAATTGTTTACAGTTAATTGTAAAGAGAAACACTTTACAATTAAATGAGAATATAATACGATGAAATTTTGCATTAAACGTTTGCACAAAATAGATAAAGTAATTTTATATTTACTTTAAATAATAAGACATGTATCAAATAAGTTTTTTTTTAATGAAATATTGGATTCATTAAATTCCTTTTATCGTTATATGGTATACAAATGTCTTTGTTTGTAATATTTTAATAAAAAAATTACGATACGTTATAGATCCTACTTTACACTTTGTGTTCGTGATAAGGCTATGAAAGTATTTTAACCTGAAAAATTACATTGAAAAAAAATTGCTTATAATACATCATTATAAGTATAATTGTTCTGAGACTAGATTTTGATACTTGCCAAAATCAATATTTATAACTTAGCTCAGTATTATTATTCAGATCGATTATGATGCTTATTTAAATTTTAAGAACTTTGGGAGTGGGAGCATTCAATTTTCTCTGTCACGTCCTTTCTGGTTTGATGCTAATTTTCCAGCAGAAGTTGAGTTAATGACTAATCATCAAAATCATCTGACTGGCCAGATTGAGGTGAGACTCTGGGGATAAAATTTCAATTTTTAAACTTAGCATACCAATCGCAAAAGAGAGAAAAGAAAAAAATTAAAGGAAGCATTTTTATGCTAAGTGAAATCAATTAACTGCGCATAAGGTACAAGTACATAGAACTCAAACGTAATAGCACAAAGGAAACAACAGCAAAAAACCGAGCAAAAGATAGAAGAAATTTGAAAATAATTTTTCCTTTTAGGTTGTTCCCGTGATTCTATTTATTTATTTATTTTGTGTTTCTTTATATATATATATATATATATACATATTTAAATTAACAAATTACAGATATCTCTGATATAGAGCTGGTTAGATAGATATATCTCTCTATCTATCGAGCTATCTCCCTCTTTCTCTCTATCTTATTATAATTAACTTTGCTTTGCTTTTCCGAGATACCTAAAATTTACTTTTTTTCAAATAAACTTTATGATGATTGCATTTTTAATCGAATCATATATTGTCAGATATACAGTAAGGCATAGTAATGTTTAATTCTGAGAGAAACATGCTCGTGATAGAGAAACTCTGGATATCTTTCGCTGACATATAAGGTGCATTTGAATCTATATTTCTGCTTCATTAATTCCTTGATAAGATCACGAATTTCAGTAATCAACCAGAGCAGCGTCAGGTCATTAAATGTCTGAAATTTCTGAAACGATGGCAAATTTATCAAGTTTGGAAATACGTCGATACGTTTTGAGAATAGACCGCGTGTTCAATCACCCTTAGCGAATGTAATTCATTAAAGTTATGTAAAGTTATATTGATGATGTATAAAGTAAAACGCAATTATCATTCAAGGGTATTTGACATTTCACTTTAGATATTTCAGATTTATATTTCTTTGATATACCTTCTAGATAGATAAGGTACAAAACAAAAAGGAACAAAAAGTTTCAATTCCCTTTTTTTATCAAGTTATGTTGATATTTTATTTTATGTTTGCATTCTTGTGATGAATATCTTTAACAGAATGATCATTCTGTGGTTTGTACTTTCTCTTATATATTTGGTATTAATAATTTGTATGTTTAAAGAGGTATATTAAATGTAAAAAAAATCAATATTTGATGTGTTAATGAAATCAATCTTATTTAACGTTTTTCAGCCCAGACGAAAAATTATTTCAATTAAANGAGTTTAACAGGAGTAAAAAATACACGCTAGAAAGAAAATTAGGTTATATTTTTCATAAAAAAAACATCTTCCACAAATCTTAATTCCAACATCATTTACACCTTTTAAAATAAACCTCATATATATATCTCAGCAATATTTTTTGTTGAAATTGGGTTAAATTATTCACAGATCAAGTATATTTAGTTGCTTAAAAGGTAGGAAAATAACATGTACACCTCAAAAACATCCTCTATGTTGGTTGCTTTAAGGTAGATTTCTATCAACCTCATAAGAGCACAAATAATGAATAAAACAACTACTTACATTTTTAGTTCTGGAGGCTGATATTTAAAGATTGTTATTGAAGCCAACTTTCAATAACCCTCAAATCAACCTGAAGATCTTAAGATATCCTCAAATGAATCTTCAAACTTTTATTTATTTAAGGGTTTCGCAGCAATATCAAAAACAGTCTTTCAAAATATTTTTTTGGAGTTGATGTTTTAGAAAAAGTTTTAGCATTTGAAACTTTATGATTTACACTAGGTTTACCTATACTCTCATCTCTTATATTTGAAATTTTAATTTGCTTACGTTAGTGAAAGAAAATTTTTCATCAGTGATTTCCTTCTCGGTGTGCCTAGTAGGTTGCTCTTTTGTTCAAGAGACAGTATTCTATGTAATGCAAAAGACTTATAATAAAAGAATAATGAAACATTTAAAACATATTAGATTTAAAACGGAAAATACGAATATGTACTGCAATAAAATCGAGCTCAATGTTTCCAATTTTTAACAATGAAATTGAACATAAAATATAAGTTAATGAAAAGGAAAATAAATTTTAGTTTCCATGTAAGAAAAATGTTTTTTTTCTAAGTGTGAATGTGTATCGTTGTTTTACTTTGTCATGCAAGGAAAATAAAACGTGTATTGATTTCAAACTTGCCTCGAGTATCAACACGCAATCTACTAAATAACGTGATTAAATTTAGTGTATTTTACCTTGTGATAAAACCTCGAGGTAGTTTGCCAAAACTTTGGATTTTTTACGAACACTAAAAGGCAAAAGAATGTCTTATAATTACAAGTTTTCTTAGTTTGCCAATTTTAGAAAATATTTACTGAAAACTTTCGATCATAAGTATATATAGCAGAAATCTCGGCAACTCAAGCATTATAATTTCTTTTTTGCTTACCGAGACATAAATATTCTGATAAAAATTTATCACGATAATATATTTGAACTGAAAAGTAATTTATATGGAAGGAGATAATAATTGAAAAAATATTTAATGACTATAAGAAATAAATGAGCACGGAGAAAAAATTCCGGTAAAATTAACGTGATGCATCATAATGGCATTTCCAATAGGAAAAATAAAATAATTTTGGTAAATAAAATCAAAATACACGATATATAAGCCATTGATATGATAATTTTTCCAGGTATGTGGTAACGGTTCCTGAAAATTTAAATGGTTTTCAAAATTATAATTCTTGTTACCACTCATTTGGTGAAGATTACAAAACTGAAAAGTAAATTTAACCGATAAAATGATTTCTATGCTATGATCTAAATTAGCAGTAGTATTATGATTAAATTAGCAAATTTCACTACATTTAACAAATTTTATCAATATTATAAAGCCATATTTTAATTTTTATTCTTCATAACATAATTTTATTCTTCATTTAATTTTTAATTTTCTTCATTTAATTTTCATTTAATTTTTATTCTTCAACATAATTATCAATGAGCTATGACAAAAAGTATAAAGCATTTTGGTGCTCTCCATAAAACCAGGAGCATGATAAATTTTACTACATTCTAGTAGATGATTTTATAAAATACTTTTTCTTTCTGAGTGTATATTTTATATTTAATAAATGTTTATATATTTATTATTTATAATATTTGTTCATTTAATATTTTTTTATACTTACATGTATTATTTCCTTCCCATTTATTTCAAAAAACGCTCTTTGATGTAAAATTAGCCCACTTACTTTTCTGCTATTAATGAAGGCATTATTTAAGTTATGCTTCTCTTTACGAATAATAACTCATTTCTCTGTGACCACACTCTCCTTCTCGTACTTCGTGAAAAAATTGTATTGTTGATGTATTTCGATGTAACTTTGCTAAAATACGAAGTAAACGGTAGGTCGAGAATTCGGATTAACTTTTGGAGAATTGTTTTCGAAAATCAGAGAAAAAAAGTCAGTTTTCCATGTAATTTAAATTAAATATTTCGAATGATTAACCACTGTGCATTCATTTTTTAGGTTATTTATTCTATCTGAGTTTCATACTTATTTGTGAAGATAGTTAACATAAGTCGTCGTTGACCAAAAAAAAATAATACGTTGATCACCTTGATAAACCTGCAAAGGGACCGATGATGGGAAGTTTTTGTTTTCCACAATATGTTCGATCACAAAGCAAAACGATGGAGAGCCATCCCCTCTGCAGATGATCAAATTGATGATGGCAGATCTTTAGATCATCCGCAGGTAAATTTTCTATACTTTCTCCAATACTCCATTATACATCTCTTGAGCGATGTAAATGAAGTGCTACTACTTCTTAAAATTGCTTATGTCTTATCAGTCTGTTGATTTTGAGATGATTGCGTTCAAAAACTTATCTTGGTTGCAAAAGAAATTAAATATAAGTAACGCAAGTATAAAAGAAATATCAGTAATGCAAAAATTAGCTAAAAGTTTCAAATCTGTATTTTAGATTTTCGAAAAACTCTTTTTGTACAAACGCTGAAATATTTGTAGGAAAGTATAATTATAAATTTATACGATGCTGATATACTCATCTTAAAGCCTCCCACCTTAGCTAAATTAAGAATCATACGTACATATGAATTAAACTCAGAAATTTTTTTCTGTTGCATGTGTCTATTTAACGGATGTTAAATAACTCTGTATGGCTGATTTCAAATCTGCAATTGGTTTTTCTCTGCTGAGTACACACTTTGAATTCCATGAATTTCGCTAAATAACCACTCGTTTCTAAAAAAATATACACGTGTATGAATTAATATTTGTTAACTAGACACTTCAAATTCTAAATTCTATGCATTCTGTTAAGCAATCACCCACCTAAAAAAATAATCATANTGGTTTTAAGCAATTTAAAAGCTTATAACATCTTAGAAATAATAGTAGTCTTCTTAGACAAATTTCTCATTTAAGAATGTATCGACTTTCTAAGCATTTATACGTATTCATTCCTTTAGACTGAAAATTTTGGACAGGCATCGTTCGGATAACATAATCATAGGATAACTTCCTCATCCTTGTTTCTTTGCAACCATTGTATTTATGGGCACAATTTTACAAGATTTCACCGATTCATTCAACTTCTCTATTGAATAAGATGGAGGAACCTGGTTCATTATTGCATGAAAAGTTGAAACTCAAATTTCAGAAATTACTATTATAATAATAATTAATTCAAAACCTAATAGTAATAAATTATAATTAATTAATAACTGTATAAAATATTAAAAAAATTCTTACAGCTAAAAAAACAAGAACTAGAATTTGCTTAGGAGGCCAATTTATAATGTAGTACACGAATAATGCATTTTCAAATTAATTTTATTGATATATATATATATATATAAACTATTATTTGTCTACTATGCACTTCACTAAATTCTATGAATTGTGCTTCTAGCTACGTAAACCACTGATCTGATAAATCTGCATTATTCAAATGACGAATGGAGCTTATAGCAATCAGTCAGATTACTGTGTCCATTTATCTTGAGATCGATTTGTGATGAATGTTACCTTCCCTGCATTAATAGCTCGAAATCTGTGTATCTTCATGGGCATCCTTATTTAGATTACGCTCTAAACTTTATGAATAAAAACACATTATAAAAACAGAACTTAAATAATAGAATGCTTATTTTATTGTTTTGAGAAAGAGAGTACGTTGTACTACTTTTAAAAGAGTGAAAGTTAAACGTCATATTTGGTCTTTTGAAAATAAATTGTTTAGTCATCACCAAGTTAGCAGATTTTTGATTCTAATGCAAAATTTGCTCTAATAGGTTTTTTTTATTTTATAACAGTTGTTGAACAGCAGGCCCAATTTGGAGTTTACAGCTACCAATGTGTAACTCTTTGGCTTTGTTACTTTAAGCCCAATCTAAAAGACAAGTGAACTCTTGGATCAAGTATTGGGAAAATATGCATTTGTGGAGAGCTTTTAGAACTAACCCACATTTGCGTTACATGAAGAGGAAAACCACGAATACCTCTCACAATTAGCCCGACGGCAAAGGAATTATTACCCATAGTCTGTTTACCACTGAGGATATTTTACTGTAGTCGGTGTGAGCTGGGTGAGGAATGTTTTTCGACCAGCAATTGCTGGTCTTCAAAACCGGGCTATTTCAATTGGAGGTGAAATCTCTATCTCCTCTTCCCCACCAAAGCAAATAAAAGGGTTTAAAATATTTAAAAAAAATCCTTCACCATTTCATTTTATTGAAATCGCATTTAATTTAAGTTGTTGAAATTTATTTATTTTTGTTATTATCTTTAAAGTGAAGCTGAATTTTTTAAATTTACAAATGAGTTTAAGGATGCAATTTAATACGTGAAAAATATTTTCTGTTTGCTTAAAGATACGTAAATATAGACTTTAAAAAAAAGGTTGAGTTTAGTGAGAAAATATTTTTAAAAAATCTTCAAATTTGTGTATAAATAGTGATATTAATACATTCAGCAGAATTAACACCTAAAAAATATTTTAACAACGTATCTAAAGTACTCTTTAAAAGTGATTTCAAATCTTTTAATAATAAAAAATATCAGTACATTTTATTGAAATACATTTCACTGAGTATCCAAAGTTTGTATTAAATGGACATTTTAGAAAAGTATTTTGGAATTGCGTTTGCTATCGTTGGTCATAAACAAACAACAAAATAGTATCAATAGCAAAACAATTTCCAATAGCTTGTACTTTAGTACTAATATAGATTTTTCTCTAAATTTCTTTTATAGTAATGTTTACTATATAGGGTAGAGTCGGGTATCCCCACCCACTTAAGGAGTATTGCTTATATTTCTGTATAATATTGAGTAATAATCAATATTTTTGTATATTTTAATTGTTTTACCATCTAATTAAATAATGCAAGAAGAATAAACCAAAAAAAGAACAGTTTCACTTAAAAAAATGGAAATTTAAAAAAACGCGCTTTTCAGCTCTTTTCAAAATGTGTCGGGTAGCCCCGCCTTGTTACAAAAATTATATTTAATAACAATAATTTAATAACAACAATATTTGCAGTTAAAATGCATATAACATTCAAATTTGAAGCAATAAAATAATAATCTTTGCAACCGTACATTTATTGACGAAATAAAATTGAGCGATGATACCCGGCATTCATGTGAGCGGGGCTCCCCGAAATCCAATTTTTTTGTAAATTTGTAATTACTCGAGCAATTTTTCACATATAAACTTCTTTCTTCGTGCAAATTAAACTTAAGACTACATACTTCGATGCTGTATGTATAGAAAAAATTATTTTTTTAGCATTAAAATGAAGTTTAATCAAAACATTCAACCAATTTTTTCGGAATTTCACGACTACTGTATTCAACATATTATCAAAACTATTGTTTTCCATGTTAACGGCTGCATAAATACTTGAAACTTTGAAAATAATCATTTTTTAATATAACAATTAATGTCCGATGGCCCATTGACTTGAAAAAATATTCTATACCTATGAAATTGACTGTGGGCGGGGCTACCCGACTCTTCCCTAAGTTACAGTGAATGACCGAAATCAAGAGAATGTCGTCTTTCACCGGCGAATGTCAACAATCACATAGTCGCTTCAATGAATGTCCGAATTATTTGTTATATCCGTTTTGATATTAATTTATTCGCTGAAATTATCATATATATATTCATTATTTTAATATCTGCTGAGGATAGAGTAGGACAAAGATCAGTGTACTGGTAAAATGTATACATGGCTGTGGCACTTGACATTAAAATAGCATTGATGTAGGGCATAATGGGCAGTGGCACTGAACCTTAAAAACAACATCGGTGTAGGATACACCCGGCAAATGTATACCGAATAGTGGCACTTAATTTGACCAAGTATATATTTCTGACATTTAATAAAGCAACTACGTGATTTTCAAAATTCATCGGCGAAAATCAACAACCACCAATTTCGATCATTCTCAGTAGCAAATATATTACAATATTTGTTAATATTATTAATATTACAGTATTTGTTCAGAATATTTGTTTTTATTACAGCAAATATTGTGTACAATATTTGTTTATTTTTAATATTACAATATTTGTTTACAATATTTGTTTTTATTACAACAAATATTGTGTACAATATTTGTTTTTAATAATGTTACAATATATTACAATAATTGTCAATATTGTTAATATTAATTTGTCAATATTATACAATTAATCAAATATATTAAATAGTTATAAATAAAATAGTAATTAAGGATTTACAATGAACGGCATGTATGAAAAATATACTTAAGCTAAAGCATACCAGTATGTTTCTATTTCTCGTTTCGTAAAAATCACTTTACTTAGCATAAAATCTTGGTTTTAAGCAATTTGAAAGCTTATAACATCTTAGAAATAAAAGTAGTCTTCTTAGACAAATTTCTCATTTAAGAGTGTATCTATTTTCGAAACATTTATACGTATTCATTCCTTTATATTGAACATTTTAGACTGGCATTGTTCGGATAACATAATCATAGGATAACTTCCTCATCCGTGTTTCTTTGCAACCATTGTATTAATGGCCGAAATTTTGCAAGATTTCACAGATGCATTCAACTTCTCTATTGAATTAGAGGGTTTACCAATGCATGAAAAGTTGAAACGCAAATTTCGGAAGTAACTATTATAATAATAATTAATTCAAAACTTAATAGTAATAAATTATAATTAATTAATAACTGTATAAAGTATTAAGAAAATTGCTTACAGCTAAAAAGAACAAGAACTAGAATTCGCTTAGGAGGCCAATTGATAATGCAGCACCACGAATAATGCATTTTCAATTTAATTTTACTGCTTAAAATACTATATCTAAACATGTTACTTTATATTTATCATTATAAAGGGAGAAAACAATTTCGATAAAATTAAAAGTTCTGCATGGTAAAGGCCATCAGGCATGAAAAAGAAACAAGGTTCTGGTTAAACCGAAATATACGGTACTTAAGCCATTCATTTGGCAATTTTTCTGTTCACGTGGTTGTGGCTAACAGGAAATTCTCCTTCTCAAAATTATAGCACTTATCATCACACATGAAAAAAATTCCTCATGAAAAAATTCCTGAAATTTATCACATTTAAAAATTTTTTTCACATATTATAAAACCATATTTTTTAGTTAATTTTACCAAAATCACTATAAAAGCGCTTCGGTAAAAATTACCAATCCTTTTGAGTGCTCTGCTAGAGAAAAAAAATTTTTTTTACTATATTCCGGTAGTTTCGAACACATATGTTTTTTTTCTCAGTGTAGTAGGATTAGAAAAATTGCCTCTTTATCGTAGTACAAAGCACTATAATGGCTAAATTATTGTAAAAAAGAAGAAAAAAAAGGAAAAAAGTAGAATCCTTCTAGCTGACGCATAGTTCTCCAAAATATTAAAGATAGCGAAAAATAATTGGCATAAAATAAGAGCATACAGAATGTGTCTATCATTTTGCGGAAAAATAAAATTAATTACATAAAAAACATATTATCTACATAAAATACTTACAAATTATGATAGCTTTTAAAATATGCATTCGATTATTAAATACAGATCCTTCCTAAAGGTTGCATATTTTATATCTAAGTACTCAGCTGCAGAATTCATTTTAACTGAGCAAGTTGTTTAACAATGCATTTTCACATGCTATAGACAGATTAGCGCGAGTTATTAAGAAGCGTTTGAATTTAAAATTAATCGTAGGTTTGCCTAAATTGCAAAACTCGGAACTCCATAAATTTCATTACTATGTATCATTTCTGCTCAGTTTCACGGCCTTACAAAGGCGTTTGCATTCGCAATTGTATTCAAAATAATATCCCCTACAGTCCAATGAAAGCTTACCCAATTTTCTCTCTAAATAATCTCTTAGATTAATTTGCGCAGAAAGATTTGATTCTTTGAACATTTCAGTCCCTGGATTTCATTTTATATTTTATAACCGCTGTTGAATAGACGACCCAATTTCAGGTTTGCGACTACTAATGTCCAACTCCTGTAGCCTTGCAATTTTAAACCCAATTCAGAAGACGAGGGAACTCCTGGATGAATTATTGGGAGAAATAGTGCCTTCGTGAAGGACTTTTAGATGGAACTAACCGATAGTTACGTTACATGGAGAGGAAAACCCTGAAAATCTCCCAGGATTAGCCCGACGGCGAGGGGACTCCTACCCATGATCCGTCTACCACTAAGGATATTTTGCATCAGCACAGTGGTCGGTGCAAACCAGGATCGAAATTCGTATCAACCAGCCATCGCTGGGATTTGAGTCCGCTTCACCTCATTGGAAGGCAAAAACTCTCTGCTCTGAGCCTCCACGGTTCCAGTTCCAGGATTTTATTTTATATTTTATTACAGTCGTTGACCAGCCAACCCAATTGTTTGGGTTTACGACTAAGTGGATCATAATTTCGATCAACCTGCGAAAGCATTGAGGGTGAGCGGCATCGGACCTCTTTAAACTTTTTTACAGTAAAGTGCCCTACTTCGCGCCAATATCGTCGAGTAACTAAAACAGGGAAGCTGTCCCTTTCAGCAGAGGATGGAAATTATGATTGCATGTCTTCAGATCATCCTAAAGAGGATGTTTCCCAGATCAAACTCTAAAAAAAAGCACTGGTACTGGCACCCTGAGTACAATGATCCATTTTAACGTAAAACCCATTTCTAACGACGATTTTTTCTACATTTACTTTTACAGTAATTTTTATTTGATTACAGTGATCCAGTGATTTTATTGCAAATATTACAAAAAATTACAGCATATCAAGTAGGTCTATTCCATAAAATTCTACTGTTAAAAAGTACTGGTACCATGAGTGTCTGTACTTTTACAATGACTAGATGCAGCAATATTTACAGTCTGGTCACCAACTGCTTATTGTGCAGTTATATTGTCTTAAATTAAGCATTATAACTACTACTTAAAACTCTATAATATCATTAATGCACGGCATTGGAACACCTAATATTAAAATAATAGAATATCACCCAATATTAAAATAACAGAATATCAGCTAATATTAAAATAATAGAATATCCAAAATAGCATCTAATAATAATGCATCTTAAATAAAGTCTTGTTGAATACTTCAATTATGTTTTCCTTCTTTTTTTTTATAAGAGTAGTAATGTTTTATTATTGAGAAATTGCAATTTTATTCAATGTCAATAAATAATACTATTTTTACTTCAAAAATTGTTTTAACTTGAACAAAAAATTCGAAATTCAAAACTATTTTATTACAATAACGATGAAACCGAACAGTCTGTATGGTCCTCAGAAAAATTATATTTTGACAAAAAGGTTCCAAATTTGAATCCTGGTCAAACACATGAAATTGTCGTTCGTTAATGGCTCTCGATACTATTTGTCCCTCCAACTTTGGAGGTATCGTTGGCCCATTCAATATTTCGCCCCACTGAAAATGTGGTCTTCACATTTGCCTTTCTAATAACTGAACGACGAAGGTAAGTGTATGGGTTAACATTGAATAAAAAACAATAAAAAAATTTAAATTATAAAATCAATAAGCTTACGTTTTTTAAGAAGCAGAAAAAAGTTCACTTTTCTGAAAAAAATCGTTCTCTCAATTACCAAACAATTTCTCAATTAAAAATAAAATATATTGCAATAATATAATTGCAGTGAGCATACTTTCTAAGTTTATGCGTGCGCATCTTATAATGCACCTCATTGCGCGCATCCTAGCCCGTTAATCTCTAACTAAAATAGCTAAAAGACATTCATATGAGAAGGTGTGATTGAAAGCTTACGAGTCAGATGGCAGATGTGTTAATTGTTCTGTCCTGTATTTGTTTGTTAAATGTTTTGTTAAATTAGTTAAGGTCGTTGCATTTTACCACATAATTTCCTAATAAAATTTAAAAATATTTATATAACATTTATCTACTGAAATCCAACTTGAAAATGCGAAATATTTATTTAATTTCGTAAAGATAGCAATCAATGTTCTATTGCTTCAATTTGCAATATTAATTTAAATTCAAAATCATTTTAATAATTTCAAAGAATTCATTTTAGTAAAGATATTTTCTTATTATTTAAAAACAATTTTCATTCAAAAAAATAAAGGTCCTAAAATAAAAATTCCGACAATAGTATCGAACCCAAAAAAGGAGAACACACGATAGTTTCGGGAAAACAAAAACTATTATAAAGTTTTAAGGCCAACAAAGAGAGAATAAAATAAATCTTTTCCAGTTCTTACTGCGTAAAATAGGATTAAGGGGAAGATAGTGGCCCCGTGCCCTGAAAAGCTGCAGATATCAGAGAAAGAGAGAGAGAATGTGCTCACCATTACTGGGAAATCCCTGGCGTATTTTTGCCTTCTTTTGGCTGGATTTTCACTTTGTGATATCGACTTTAAGAGGAAAGCGGTAAGATCAAAATAGTTTTATCTAGGGGTTCCATAAGACTTATCAAAGTAGCACAAAGCATAACAGTAACTTTGTTTAGATTGATGAAGTTAAAATTTATTGAAATATACTTCATGTTTTAAAACTATTATAAAATTAGTAAAATTCTTATGCACATGAAGTAGAAACAAGCCATATGTTTATGCTTAGTTTATGCTCGGATTATAATTTTTTAATTTATAAGATAACACTCTTCATTCGAAATTTTGAAATAAGGAGGGCGTTTTTCTTCCTTTTTTAAAGATAGTATGCGGCGGTAATGTGCCACTGTAGTTTGTAAACTAAGTGTTAGAAATATTTTTAGAAATGTATTCAAAAGTTGTATTAAAACTGAACATTTTTTCAAACTGAAAGTCTGAAATATTTTAACGGAGATACTGGACATTTAATAAAACTGAAAAAATTTTGATAAATGCTTTTAAACTTGGAAAAGGCTTTTTAAGAAACGCATTATGAGCTGAGCATTTTATTTTTTGCTTAACGCAAACTTTAATACCAAAATTTGAGAATAAAGTTAACTAAAACATTTTTAAAACCTGATTTTGTAAATTTTGAAAATATATCATACACGGAGATAAAAATCCTTGTTAAATGGCCATATTTGGATGGTAAAGACATTTCTAGTGAAAGACACCACTATTCTGAAAATTAAACCAAAGTATACGGTATTTAAACTATTCACATTGTAACTCTACTGTTCGCTGTTATTATTTTTTACCGGAAATTCTGCTCTGCAAAATTATAATTCTTATTACAATACATTTAGTAGCAAATACGAATCTCAAAAGTAAAAAAATAAATGGTTTTTATGCCATACTCTAATATCATGATAAAATTACCAAAATAATGTTCATAACTATCAATATTTTTAAGATTTTTTTGGTAATTTTAACTTTTTGATGTCTTATCGTCTTACTAAAAATAATAGTAATAATCTGTTAACACTCTTACGAATTATTTAAAATTGCAATTTATTTATAAATTGTTGATAGAAGTTAGATAACGTTTAACAATTCCTTATTCTAATATAATTTCGCAATCATAACATGGGTTAAAGGGACACGAATGATGGCTTTAAATATTTATTTAAATTGTTTTAAATATCCTAAACTAAGATTTATTATAGCATAATGATTCATATTTTATTAATTAGTGACCTTTATTTATGTACATATATTGGTTTCTTTGTAAGAACAAAGGAGGTCATAAAAACATTTTTCAGTTAGAAAAACATATAACGCTATTTTACAAAAGGCAGGAAGAATATACATCGGATAATAAAGCGGAATTCGAACCCATGACATAAATTCTGAGCGGCTAGTGGATTAGCAACACTCCACATCAGTGACTTTAGTGAAACAACCATACATTATTGAGGCCGTGGAATGTTGTCTTTCTGTCGAAAGCTTAGAAGTGTAAAGGTTGTTGTTGACGTATGCCTGTTTAGACAGAGGGGTGCGATTTTTCTTGTTTTACAGTGGCGCTATCTATGGCCAAGAATTCGACTTCTGAAACACACATTCGTCGCAACCGTTTATAGGACGGATCCATTCATGCATCCATTCATTCATCCACAGATTCATTCATCCACAGATTCATTCATCAACGATCGATCTCCAATCCAGTACCCCCAGAGGTGTTGAATTAAGTTTAAAGGTACTGGTTTCAATATCCATGCTGTGTTTTTCTCATTTTTATGCTATTTGTTCTGCAATCTGTCAAGAGACAATCAATAATTAGCGCATGATCTTGTATCTAAATAGATTTTGTTTATTTTTTGTTATGCACCCATTGTTACTCTTTGATTCGAACCCTCTACCTGCATTTGATATAGCATTTTGTGGAAAGACATGGCTGGTGTAAAAATAATTAAAAAAATAATTATCATTTTAAGATCCTTTTACTTATTGTTGTACATGCATATGCAATCGTTCTTGCTCATTACAAAAACTGATTTATCAGAAATACTAGTCAAGTCAAAGAACAGATAGCATAAGTTAGAGATGAACATAAAAAAGATGAATCCATTTTTATTGTGAGTTTCGAATTCCTACTTCTATGTTACAAAGCGTTTGGTGGAACGCGAGATCACTCCGTGAGGGAAATTCCATGAATAACTGCTGGGCACATTCTTTTTATTATTTTTTGCCGACATCAGACAACGCTGATTGATATGAAAATATCAATGACTTATTGTTTGGGTAAAAGAAAAGGCCATTATTCGATCCATATTACCGAGTTACACATCGCAGTTGGAAATCTATTTCAAATTCCATTAGTAGTAGCAGAAATTTAACATATTCTTTGATTAAAAGAATACGGTATAGATTTTTTTCATAGTTAGAAGGTAAATCTTTTTTAAATCAAAAATTTTAATTAAAAAATGACCTTCTATTCCAATTTTTCTAGAAAATCTGAAACTTTTTTAATTTAATTGCAATGATACTCTCCCGCACCACATTACAGAAGTTGAACATGCATGTTGGATAAATTATAAAGGGATTGTATATAGGTAAAAATGGCTTTAGCTATAAATAATAAGAATTTTATACCTATTTTCGGTTTAATTAAAAGCATTATTGTACATAAATCCAATATTGATTCTTTCTTCGTATACACTGAGTGGCCAAATTATTATGACCACCTCAGAGTTTTATGCAAATGAGTTATTGCGTCACAGCGTTGCCGCTAGAAGGCAAGATAACCATAACACGGGAATGCTGGACAAGTGAGTCATCAGTTATACTGTGTTGCTTGCTCAGATATGGGAAAGAAAAGTGATTTAACAGAATTTCAACGTGGCATGATTGTGGGTGCGAGATGTGTCGGAACGAGCATCAGCAAAACGGCTGCACTTGTGAAGTGTTCTGAAGTGTGGCCAGGGTTGTGCAGCGCAACAGGAGAGCAACAGTGCGACAAATTGCAAGTGAACTTAATCAAGGAGCAACTGTGAACGTCTCTGAACGTACTGTTCGACGCACATTGCGCCGTATAGGGTATGGAAGCAGACGACTGAAGGGGTGGTCATAATAATTTGGCCACTCAGTGTATATTAACAACAAAATATTGAAATAATTTATTTTCACGAGGGCACAAAAAGGAATAAAAGGACCTCTCGCTGCTTTTTATCAAAAAATGGCCTTTTAAAATATTGAAATGATTAT
Organism: Parasteatoda tepidariorum; assembly: GCF_043381705.1. NCBI lineage: Eukaryota > Metazoa > Arthropoda > Arachnida > Araneae > Theridiidae > Parasteatoda > Parasteatoda tepidariorum. The sequence goes on from NC_092204.1 coordinate 24,653,213, forward strand.
TATTTAATTATTAAAACGAAACAAATTCTTGAAAGGGAAATCATCCGTGTTATCATTAAACGCTGGAGAAAAAAATAAACTCTGATATTTGATAACTTTCATTTAATCTCGCAGTCACTCCTTAACTTCAAAAACCGATACACTAAACTTAATAAGATTCGAGTCCATAGGCTATAATAAGATAAACAAAAGAGACAGCAATAAATAAAAGTATCAAACAATGCGTTCTGTTAGAATAAAACGGAGTTCTGTCTGGACGCCAAAAAGCAAGCAGAAAAAGTTAATTTTGGATCATTAAATCTATTAAAATAAACCATAAGATAGCGAAGAGAAAATTTTGTTTTAAAAAAAAGAACTATTTGCACAGTAATTTGAAAGTTTGAAACTCGAATTTCAATAACCCGAAGGGAAATAAAGTAATGAAGACAATCTTGTTTTAGTTGTTTTATACCTTTAATATCAATATAGCTTCAGAAATTGCTTAGGCATTTTTTCTTAAGTTACAGTATAACATTTTCGAGCATAATCATTTAAGATTTTGTTCAAACAATTCGAATGAAGAAATTAGGTCGGGAATTCAAGGATTATGACCTAAAGCAGTTAGAAATTTGTGTATTTTTCCTTTTCAAAACTTAAATCTTTGTTTCATTAAAAAAAAATATACATTAAACATTATAATTTCATAAAAACAAGTAAGATCAATATCAGTTTGCGTAATTTAGGTAAATTTAAAACGAATTAATTTTTCTCCGAGAAAATTCAATTTCAGAGAAATTTTTCATATAAATCATTTTTTCTAATTGCTTTTCACTGACTGACATTGCGCATGAATCTGCAATTTACGCATTTGTTAATTTGAACATGAAAAACCGTAGATCAAATTTGTGTAATTTTTTCTGAAAATCTAAATCTGAAATATATGTATAAAAAGATTAATAAATAAATAAATAAGAGAGATCTCTATTTAAGATTTCGAAGATATAAAAGAAGATTTTAATGAATCGTCAGCGATTTCATATGCCGATTCCAAGTAATGCACAATATTTGAAAATATATTTTTTAATAAAGATAATCAACTGTATATATTTGTGGTACATGCCATATCTGGAATATTGAAATTGCTTGCACTGTAATTCTTTGATCATGGGATAAACTTGAGGGGGTAGTTGAAAGTACAAAAACATGCACTTATTGAACAGAAATATAGGGTTTAAAGTGACGTATAAGAAGACCCAAAAATGTACAATATATATATATATATATACACCGAAGAGTCATTGCGTTATGACCACCCTCCATCTAACCATCTATAACAATGGGCTCACCCAGGTTTTCATGATTTCTCGCCTAGGAACAATGTTATCATGGGGCACATTAGGACCCATAATCCTCATAGAACAATCCCTGACGTCTGTAAGCTATTTGAACATAGTTGCAGACCAGGTTCACCCATTCATGGCAACAGTTTTTCCTGCGAGGGATGGTGTCATAAGGGTCGAATCGTCGAGGAACATTCCAATGACTTTCAAGTCATGTCTTGGCCCCCAAATTCACCTGACCTTAATCCAATAGAGCATTTGTGGTTCTACTTGGAAAACAAAATTCGTGCTGCCACGTTACCCCCGCGCAATGTGAGGGAATTGCAGGACCAGTTGGTGATCGCTTGGTACCAGAAACCTCAGACTAACTATCAGCACTTTGTGGAATCAATGTCACAGCGGGTGCTAGCAGTTTTGAGGGCTAAAGCTGGTCCTACATGCTATTAGCAGGGTGGTCATAATGTAATGGCTCTTCAGGTGTATATATGGGTCATTCTCACAAAAACAGTCATTTTCATGTCCCCAGTATATTTCATGTTTGTTTTACAACTTACGAAAAAGAAAATTTCAGGGAAAGTGTCCTTCACAATGCAGGCTAACAAAAAAATAAAAATAAAATTATTAATTTTTATTTATTATTTATTTTAGGTAATTAAAATATACCAATATGTCATTCCCTCACTTGTCCCCACTGCTGATTTAAAAAAAGAAAAAAAATTGTTTCTGAAATAAAAAAATATTTTTTTAGAAATTCGTGTTTTTTATTTCAGAATATTGAAATATAGAATTCAGAAAATCAATTTTAAATTTAATTTCTGATAAAAATATTAACACAGCACTATTTTAAACTTTGTCCCCAGTGTTTCGCGTCATTCCCTCACAACAATGTTCTTATCACCTGCAATCTTCTTAGAATAAAAATATTTTAATAAAAACTTCAGAAGTTAACAACTGGCATCATAGAACAAAATTGCAGTATGTTTCCATCTTCAACTTAAAGAAGCTTTGCTGTGGAATAAATTTGAATGAATCAAACCAGGTAAAATTTTTTACATTTGTCATTCCCTCATGTCATTTTTTAGAGTAAAATAAAATACAACTTCATCGAGAAAGTGGATAATTATATGTTGCTTTCTTGTATGAATATAATTGTATGTGATTGACTTCAGAAATTAATTAGGCCTAACTGTTATTTTTAAATTTTATTGAATTCGTCATTCCCTCACTAGTGTATAAAGTGAGGGAATGACGCTGAAGTGAGGGAATGATTCAAGATGAGTATATTATTAAATTTTTTTTTGTTCAATCGTGCCAGCCAATTTTATTTCCCAAACCTGTAAAAACTATTAAATATATAAGACTAAATTATAATAAATATTAGATATACTTAGTATGTTATCATTTTCAAACTTTAGGTAGATGTAACTTAGATAAAAACATGTATTAAAATAAAATATCATTCCCTCACTATTAGTGTCATTCCCTCACTTTTTAAATAGTGAAAATAATTAATTTACTTATTAATTAATTTGAAAAATAAATTAAAAAATTAATAAATTAATTTATTAAATTAATTAATTTATTTATTAAATTAATTAATTAATTATTAATTATTATAAATTAATTAATTATAAATTAATTATTTAAAAAATTAATTAATTTAAATATTAAGTATAATTTATAGGATATATACTTTCTTTATAATGCCATTACATATTTCTATTAATATAAAAAGTTTTAGAGCTTTTTATTCACTTTACTTTTTTGGGATTTTATGAACTGAAAAATGACAGTTTTCGTGAGAATGACCCATATATATATATATATACACAAAATCAACTCTAAATGCTTCTTTGCAGTAATAGTGTATTCACAATAGATGCTCAAAATTGCGACCACTAAGATCGCATGTGGTTCCAGCATGATGGTGCGCATGCTCATTACGATTTGGTGATCACGAATTACTCGAATGCGAATTTTGTGGGGTAATGGATTGGGCGTGGTTTACAAATTTGATGGCCATCACGTTCGCCAGCTTTACCAGCTTGGATTTCTTTTTTATGGGATCATCTGTAGGACATCATTTATGAGATTCCAGTCGACTCTTTGGAGGATCTAGTTTCCCGACAACTCCAAACGTGCTCGAAATGCCTGCCATTTTTCAGCGTGATTGCCAATACCTCTTACGATGCTAAGTTTTCGCTACCACTTACTGTTGGTGAGAGCATAATTTTAAACATTTATAGAATACTGAATTGCAGAAAAGAAGCACTTTATATTGATTTCGCAAATAAACACATTTTTCTTCTCTTTTCATTTTTGCTTTCGTGACTTAACAAGTTATTTTTAGATCCTTCATTTCTATACAAAAAATACATGTTTTAGCACGTTCAACCACCCCTCTAAGTTTGTGTCGCGATTGTAAAATCACCCTGCATACCCTCCAACTTATGAGGATTTTGAAAATAATTCTTTCTAGTGGTAGCGAACCAAAGTAGAAATTTTTAAAGCAAATGGATCTCTCATAAAACTTTTATCAGAACTTAAGAATCTAGCCATATGGCCTGCACTTTTATAAGTAATAGTGGACAAGTTACGCTAAAATTAATTTTTTTTAAATATTAAGACATTAATTTTGCTACCGTCTGAAAAGAAGATTTCTGAAACTACGGAAATTCCGTAGCAATTGGAGGGTATGACCCTGCATAATTATATATCGCTAACTTCTGACTACTTTACTTAATTTTTTCCAAAATTATCGCAAAATAAGCTCTAAAATAAACAACGTAAATATTTACGTAAAATAAGATATATTTACAAAATTACAAATTGATATTTGTATTTACTTTTGAGATTAGTACATGCCATGGTAAACATGAATGGTTGTTCCAACAAGATTAGTGTTGACGATTAAATGATTGTTATACTAGTTTTTTGTATTTATATGATGAGGACTCTGGCACTATAAGCTACGTGTTTTGTCTAAACTACAGCTAACTGAAACTCGTTAAAGCTCTCATTAAATTTCACGATATTCATTAAAGTGGTTTTTGTTTTGTTTTATTTCTTTTTTACTTATAGTATTCACTTCTTTAGTGGTATAGTTTTATGATTTTTGTTTAAAAACAACAGCAATGAAAAAAGATTTTTTTTTGTAGATTCGCTTTATAAAAGGCATTTTTAGTGCATTTGGGATAATTAAAATAAATAAAGAAAAAAATTATAAGAATGAAAACTATTTCTATCAGGTGGATTAAGGATATTTTATTGAGCAGGTTATCAGTGAATTTTTAATTTTGAACGTATCTCAACACCCGCATTTCAAAATGGACATAGTTTGATATACGTGTTTGAAAATATGGGCATTGCTCAAAATGCCTGTTTAGACTAAGAAACATGGCAAAATATACTTTTTTTCTAGTTGAAAATAGAGGCATAGTTTAAAATTAACAGGGATCTGTCTAGGTTTTTTTGAAAGGTACCTATTTTGTGAAAATTAAGACATAATTTGTGAAAAATTAAAAATTATATTAAAAAATCAATACAAAAACATGGTAAAAATATAGATTTATCGTTTCTTAAGGGATACAAAAATAAAATTTTAAGAAAAAGTATTTTGTGAAACTACCGTTTTTCCTAAAGTTGAATTTGTGAAACTACCGTTTCACCTAAAATTGAATTTGTGAAGGTACCGCTAAACGGTAGTAAATTCGGCCTGGACAGACCCCTGA
>NC_092204.1:24662093-24691208 GCF_043381705.1 Parasteatoda tepidariorum
GTCCCGCAGTGGACTGATCGTTAAGACACGGTTCCCAGCAGATCACCGAAGTCAAGCATCACTGGCTGCGGTCAGTGTGCGGGTGGGAGACCACTTGGATCAGTGTGCGTAGGGACCGAGGGTGTGCGGTATTGGTCCTCGCTAAACTGTTGTACCGTAATGTGCTCGACTTCGCTTGCAGGTCGTCGGGCTACCGAAGCGGGAGTGCCATCCCCTCTGCAGAGGATCAAGATTGTGATGACATGTCTTCGGATAATCCTTAGGGATGTTTCTCAGACCGTCGCCAATAGTCCATTGTGTAGCTCTAGTGCGACGTAAATGAACAACAACAATTTATTTGATAACAGTTAAGCTACTGATTTCGTCCAGCCTTGTTGAGGTATTTGTTCTCTTACATATGCATATTTTCAAATAATTTTAAATGCTGGTAAACTTGCAGATTACATACGAAAAAAAACTACCTACAAAAACCAAAATTAATAAGCGTTTACCGCACAGTTAAAATTACTGACTTTTGCTTAAAATTACCTAATTATGCCTCATTTACAATCAAACTGTATGTTACTAAAATCTATATTTTATTGTTAATTTTACCAAAAAATCATTAAAAAAGCGCTTTATTAAAAATTATTTGGTTTTTTGGTGCTGCCACAGAGCCAGAAATACGGTTAATTTGACAATATTCTGGTTATTTTGACCATACTTTTTTTCTCAGTGCAGTATCTGTATGTATCTCAAAGTCCTCTCTTTGTTTCCCCAGACGAATATAAATAACAAAATAATAAAGTACATAAAAAGAGAGCCATTAATTAGAAAATGTTTCTACTCTAGTTATTATTTAATTTAATTTTATATATTGTATGTTACAATAAATTCGTCCTGAAATAAGTACTTTCATTTTAATTAGAGTTTAGTATACCAATAATGAATGTTTTAAAATTACAATAATAAATTGTGACTTTGACATTTCTTTCATCAAAAGCAATGATCTTCTAATTGAAAAACAACTCTAAAAATAAAAAAAGCAATTTATTTTGAACATCCTCAGAAACATTATTTTTATTGCATTGTATGGTAATTATACGACAATAGAGTTTAATATATTATTGTTGTATAAACAAGTACTTCTTACGTCTTTTTTATACTAAATTCAAAGAAATCATAATTGATTGTGTAGCTCTCGTAAGTATAATAAGTAGCTCTTATAAGTATTTAATGAGTAAATTGTACGTCAAAAAATTGCATTCTTCATTTCTTCTTAGCAATTCGTTCAATGGACTTAATTTCTATTCTACTGTATTAGGTGTAAAAAATTACTTGCGAAACACTGCCTCACTTATCTAGATAGCAATGTCAAATAAGTAAATGGATATAAATCAAAATATTTTATTTTGTACATACGAAATCGTTATAAGTATTCTAAACAGTGAAATAAAACTACTTGGTATTATTCTCATGGGTTTAGCATAATATGATATACATATGTAGCAATACCTCACGAACCTAAATAGTAGTGTTAGACACGTAAATAAGTAAGAAAACTGCGTAATAAGTAAATAAGTAAGACAACTTAGTTTCAATCGATTAAGTGAAAAATACCAAAAAAATAATAAATAATCGGTAAGTGTCACTTATTTCTATTCCAATAATACCTTCTTAGTTTTTTTTTAATGAAATATGAGAAGTCCCAATATCTCAAGATCATTTTCAAATAATGTTCTAACAATGATAATCAATTTTATAGCATGGAGGACCACCGTGCAAATAAATTGTTCAGAATTTTTAAACACAGCTGACGATTTTAAAATGCGGAAAATAAAACGGAAACCAATCAATATTTTACAAAGTCTCAGATTTCCTTCCTCCTTCCACGAACAGCTTAGAAAAGCGATGGGATAATACCAGAGCTTACGATTGCTCACTTTTACCCACGTGTGATAACCGTATTAGACTGGTGTATTTTAGGCATGGCGCACTTTTTTATTATCGAATCGAGTTAAAAATCTGCGTGATATTCCTTCTTAGAGTTTATGATGTTCGGAAATTCTTCGAGTTTATATTTATGTCTGAGTTTGTATGTTTTCATATGTTGAAAATTCGGTAATTTATAAATAAAAAAAAATAACACTCATTAGATGATAGAGATGCCTGAATGCATTTGCGGAGAAATTAGATAATGATACTTTTTAAATGAGCACATTTATGACCTTTAAATTTTTGACCTTGTTATAGGCTACTAGCCATAAAATAAAACTTAAAAATTATATATGGGCATTAAAATTTTCTGTTGCTAATCGATTCATCGTTTTCAAATATTTCATTTTCTCGTATGTATCAGATTTTTCTAAATGTACCGTAATAGATGTTAATCTTATAATGCTAAAAAACACTAATTAAGAAGGTTTTTAAAACTATCTGATTCCAACATCTATTCCTCATAAATTTTTCTGACAATAAAAAAAATAGTTTTTTCGTTTTGAGATAATAAAACGGATATTTCTGATTCTAAAATAATGAAGAATTTGCTACAGATTAAGAATAATGCTTCAAAAATTATGCTTGATATTTGTAATCTGTTTGGTGATAGTGATTAAAGAAAGGTTTGCCGAAGTGCGAAATAATACCGATCAAAACAGTAAATGGGACAATCACCAATGCTATGCTATCAGCTTTGGTCTGCTTTTCCTAATATTTTTTTAAGATAATCAAAAATATTTTTACTTACATGCCGTGTCTACGACGTGTTATTTATTCACTATTTTCATAAACATAAAAAAAAAAGATGATGCATTATAAGAAACATTTTTCCAGAACTGATTGTTAACATACTGTTAAAAGCCTGATATCAATCATATCCATCACAATAGATCATCAAAGCCTCGCGTTTCTTCCAAGTTATTAAATTTAGCTCATACATCTTTGTTTATGTATCATATTTATTTCTGCCAATGATATTTTACTCCAACTCAGAAACGGAAGTTAGACAAGTTATAATTTTTGTCTATAATAATTTGTTTAATTATTTTATGCGTTTTGTGTTGCTCTGGACAGATTTGCAATAGGCCATCTTAAATGCCTAATTTTTGAAAGAGACAATAAGATCTTCCTTACTTGCAAAAAAAAATGATGCGTTCAGCTAGCTTCACCGAAACATATTCTGGTTTGCCTTGGATTTTCTAATGCTGATCTTGCATCAGATCCCCTTTTCGCTTCTGATTTTTTTTTAAGTCAGCGACGTCCTGGAGCTTATCTGACATATGTCAGACTAAGAGGATAAGCAACAGGTGTTTTGAGCGTAGATTTTCTGTAATAAATGCATTTATAATCTTTATAAATGTTTTTATTTTGGACAATTTTCATCTCTCTTTTGATCTGATCGACCGAATATGATAAGGAATAGTAAGGGAATGACAAGTTTTTTTTTCCTACTTACATCTAATTTTTCTAGGATATGTTAATGTGACTCTATTTTCAAAAATTACAAATGCAGTCGAAGTAATATTTTCAGAGCTGTCCTTACAAACCATTAATAATGCCCTGTAAGCAATCTTCCAGTAAGTGTGCTCTTCATAACATGAAAGGTCACCGATATCGCTTAAATGAACTACTTTCACAGTAACAGATCATGTGTCATGATGATATGTTAGGTCATGATCAGTTATCATGACCTAACACAAACGGGCAGGTGTTTTAGAGGTACACACACTACACGAGGAATTTTTTTTTGATTTTATTATTATATAATATAAAATATAAATTTTTGCTTCAGTTAGCTCCAATTGAATCGTTTTAATATGATGCTATTTCTTGACATGGATCGAGACTCGGTGGTAAGCATTTCACTTTTAAAAAAACTAAAAAATGATCTTGATTTGCATGTCCTTTGTTTCCAACAACCATGATGACAGGAATCAAAATAGCCGCTTCCTTGAAAATTATTCACAGAAAGTAATGCAATCGTGAATAAATATCAGCTTAGTCAAATGCAGATAAGGTTACTGAATTCATAACCATATAATTTTTTTACTGTGAGTTTCAATTTGATAATGTCACAAAGAATGAATGTTCTCTTTAGCATAATAAGTAATTGGACCGGTATTAAAAAGAAAGAGAAAAAAAAATGCATTGTAATCACATGCTAACAACACCCGTTAATATATTCTTTTGCCAGAAGGAAAACGTTATTGACGACCATGAATAACGACTTTTTCTTTAAAAAAATGAATTTTTCAGCAAATTATGCTGTTCCCGAATCAAATTCTTTTTTAAATAAGGTATTTTAGTATTTTGCCGTTGGGTAAACGCATATTGAAGGTCATTATGAAGCACATTTGACGACAAATGAGCAGATTTTGCCCGAACAGCATTTGCGCTTTTTTTTATGATTTTAAGCATTAGTGATCATATAATTAGAGTTAATGCTTATGCTTTTATTCTGAAAGTCTCATGTTATTTATTCTCTGTTCATACCATGAAATCATTATCTTTGAAATTCAAATTTATTTAATAAATCTTTTCTTGTTGTCAATTTATTTCGGTATTGAATTAAACCAGTTGATATGCTCATTGAAATCTACATTTAAATCCCACAATCTATTACTGTCAGATTATGAGTTCATTCTATTTAAGTTCACATTTAAGTCATTCATATGTATTTAAGTTAAGCACTTGTGCAAGATCTAGTTGTTGCCAGGTGAGGCACGAAAATCAAGGTTTCAAAATTTACAGATCAGTGTTATACGTAATGCCAATAAGTATTTGTATATTTGCAGTTAGGTCAGAATTGAGCACCAACAGCCTTTACTTCCAAGAGAAATTGAGATCTATTAATTTGAAGTTGGATGGGCTTCAAGCTGCCATCTGAGATGTAAATCTATTTCTTCTCTTACTGAGCTTAACAGTCCAAAAGAAGTAAAAAGTGAAATTCAAATTCTGGACATTTTTTGTAGAGAAATATCAGATTTATAATCTTAGCTACTTGAAGAATCTTAAGACTAAAATTAAAATTTATAAGTAAGGAGTTGTTCTAACCTAAAATATTCCTATCGCTTTCCGTTTTTCGTTTTTTTCTTATATATATATATTGTTAGCAATTTTCTTCTTTCCCTTTTTTGAACAAATTTCTCAGAATAAATAAAATTCTGGAAATACACATAAACACATAAACAAACATCTAAAAATGCTTAATGGAATTTCTTCATGCATTGTTCAATATTTTAATGATAACATTTTTAATCAAATTAACAGCTCAAACATTACATTACCGGTTAATGTAGCGCACTTTGAAAAAATGGAATCATCCATATTTAATTGCTATCATTAATGCATTTCTAATAACAGGGGTTAATTGCTATAATTTGTTTCTAGGATAAATTATTTCTCATTACTTGAGCATGTTTATAAACAAATATCAGAAAAAACAAGTCTTTTTTTCTCAATTATCAGTAAGCTTATTAATATTAAAGTCATTACCTTAACTGAAAAGTTTGACAACATCAATTTATTTACTATAAAATGTATGAGAAACAATGTCTTAAAATGCGTATAATCATGTTTCATTATTAATCTTAAAAAACTATGTAACTCACAATCAGTTTTTATGCCTTAGTGCACGCGTATGCATGATTAAATCGTTTTACTTCTGTAAAAATATGCAGTGCAATTGCTCTTAAAAAAGTAAATCATTACGCAAAATCAAGGTACTGTAAAATTATCTTGTATTTAAAATAGCAAAACTACTTTTATTATGTAAAATGTAAATTCATAAAAGTGGATCCACTCGGAAAAATTTTGACTAGTGAAGTAATACATAAAATATTTATTTTTTACCAGGGTGTAAACTTCTTAAATTTATTAACTTATTTAATTAATAAATTTCATTTCAAACATTCGCATAAAAACAGATGTAATATACGTGATTGTCGTCTGAGAGGAACTCATGAGTTCGATTGAGGGGATATTCTAATACTTTTAAAATTACCGAATTGTTCGATATTCAAATCACACAGAATAAATCCGGTTTGGAAAGCTTTCGGTTGTTTTACCTGCTCGATCTTGGAATGGATTTCCCAGGGCAAAGGCAATATGCATGTTTGGTATTGCTTGCGTCCAAGAACACCTGCGACTGCTGAAAAGTTCATTGAAAAGTTGTTGTGTTGGGATCAACAAAGTCAAACAAAACAATTGATTGCAGAGGAAACTTTCTATTATATAACTTTGGACAAATCTCGAGTTGCATTATTTATTTTACAGTATCTGATGAGATTTACTTCGAAAAATTCGTGGTTATTTCATACGCAAAAGTACTAAAATATTTTCTTAGGGAGTTAGAATGCCTGCATTGTAGTTTTCTTACTTCTTTTTATTATATTTTGTACCAAATCCCTTTTATTCCTTTTTTTGAAAATAAAATAACAGTAATATGAAACAAAATGTCAACCATACAATTTTGAACTCAATGTAAAAAATTATCTGCTGTTTATGAAACATATATTTATAATATACTGAAAATGCAGTTGTCATGCTAAAACACGCATTACATATTTCCGAACATAAAAAACAAAATTTTCCCATTTAATACTTATAAGTCATGCTGAAATGTGCATAACATATTTGATAAAATTTAAAAAAATATTAATTTCTTATTTAATACTTATTAGTCATGCTGAAATATGCATAACAGGTTTTCTGAAATTTAAAAAATAAATTATTTTCTTATTTAATACTTTTCCAATAAATAAAACTCATTAATATAATCTGTAATCTTTTCATACCACAACCTTGAATTGAATGCAGAAGAAATCTATTTTTAGAGATTTACTTATTCCCTATATGTGTACCTAACACATTAGAATAGAATTCGTATACCGCTATATGATGGCTGATGTTTTGATTTCATTAAAATTCTAAATTTTTTCTCACGCCTTCCTTTTTGCCAACACATTTGAATGCGTAAAGCTAAGAAAAAGAGCCGTGGCATTAAATTTCATCAATTATAAGCCAATTCATGGTTTCTTTAACTTTCCTTGGCGAAAACTATTTTAACGTACACATGAGAGTTTTGCATTTTCAATTTTTTTGGAAGATTGAGGTGCCCTGATGTTCTTAGGCCAGCAGCCAAACCTTTCGAGCCATTTTTCTAAATTTATTAATTTATATTTTCGCAAAAATGATTTTTTTCCTCTTAGGAGCTTAGTACGTTTCATATTTCTGAAATAAAATAATTTTCTAATTTATCGAATTTACTTCTTCATTAAAGCAGTTCCTGTTATTTAATATCTAACTCTCGCTTAAATCACTCTGGAATAATGTATGGACAGATGAAAATACACCTATCAACTCTATCTTCAACTTATGGCTAAAACATCATCAACATCTTCAACAAATAGCAAATTCTTCTTGAAACAAATCTATTTTTTGATAGTAGAGCAGATTATCTTTGAAACGACAAAAAATATTGTATTTCTTAAATAAAAACATCATAAAGATGCATAAAATAAGAGACTTTTCAACCACTTTCAATATTTAATAAATTTAAATTTTAAAATATCACATATTATCTAATCTCTTTATTTAGTTAAAAGTTGGTATGCATATACATTGTAAATTGTGTACGGTAAAATTCATAGTTTCTAGGTTTGTACAAATTATTTAATTTAATTCATTTGAATATAATAACTGTGCTACAAATATGCAAAACGTGAAATAAACTTAGACTTAAGCATTAAATGCTCAAATTTACACTTTCATAGAAGCTAATCCACTTATTCACCACTGTGCGTCCTATTATAACACCTCATTTAAAAGATCATTAATTATATTTAATAACATCTTTCACTCTCAGCAATTACACTTAAATACACCGCTAAGTTAATTATAATGTAAACAAACGAGTTTTTGCTTATATAGCTTTTGAGGAAGCGTCAGTTTCCATTATTTCAAGGGATCTAACGTACTTACAAGAGAGGATTTATTATAGTCCAGTAAAATTTTAGACAAAAGCTTTAACTCATGAAATAAATTAGTGGGTTGTCGTCACTAAACTTAAGAACTTAGTATACTTAAAACTTAATTAAGCCGTTTCCTTGATGTCAGTTCTGCAACGTTTCTGTTAAAGCTCTTTTAAAAATATACATTTTCTCTCGAGCTGGATTAGTAGTCAAGTTATTTTTCTTCATTCAATATAATCAAGAAACTCATTTCCACCAGGCGCCATTCTCGCTTTTTTATGTGAGTTGTAATTACTTTAAAAATACATTTAGCTTGTGTATCGGTATGTTTTAGATTTATTCATGACACATAAGATTTATTTTTACACAATGCGTTAAATTACATAGTATTGTCGCAGTTTAGGTTTCGAGAAATAAATTCGATATAGTGATCGATGTTTAATAAGGCCATGCATTCAATAAGCTTCAGTTCCATTCTTAAGAACTAACTATATTTTTACTATAAATAACATTAGTGCGAAAAATATCTCTCACTTCATTATATCAAAATATCTATCTTAAAAATGACTAGGGCAAATAATAATGAATGGAATGTAATCTGGAGGATAATAGGAGATGAGAGGGAAAAAAAGGAAAATAAGGACTAAAACACGTGTAAATGGAATAATAAAAAAGAAACAAAATCATTGACTTTTCAAAAATTTGAGTCACAAGATAATATAACAATTTGAGTTCTGCATAAATTTGAGTAGCAGAGAATTCAATATGAGCATTAAAGTAAAGGATTCCCACAAACAGTGAGGATATGGGACACAGGGAATCGTGGAATTTAATGCTCCAAGAATTCGCGACCAACTACATGTTTGGTGACATTTGGCTTGCATTGCGCACACTGGTGCATTTACCTTCCAGACAAGCTGATATCCACTAATTTGGAGATGGCTATCAAGCTGCCACTGAGGATCGCACCCAAGTTTTTCAAAATGACAGCTTAGTGCTTTTAAACGCTAAAAACAGAATTTATATAAAACACTCGTAAAAAAATGTTTTGATTTCCGTGTTAAGCTGTAATTGATAAGCTGATAACGCTCAATTTTAAAAAATATTTTAAGTTTCAAATTAGGTTATGTTCTTATAATTAACATTAAGAAATAAAATTTTGCATTTTTAATTAATTAACACTGATAAAAAGATCCATTCTTGATGAAAGGATCCATCCAATTTAATGATTTTTCTTCTTTGTGCATTGGTCAATTTTCTTTCGATTCATATGCAGCATTGCAAAGCATGTAATACAGTTCAATAGTAGATAGGGTATACTTTGTTCTACCTAGAACAAAAATAAAGAAAAACAGCTTGAATAAAGCGCAAATTAAAAATACAAAAATGGGCATACTATAATTTCGGCTCTATAAACAAGAACAATCCTCAACATCTAAGCACCAAATGATAGTAGAGAAGTAAAGAGACATTCACGTCCAAGGTAGATTAATCAGTAAGAAAAGATGGAACAAGTCTGAAAAAGATAAAATAAGGGAAATAAGAAACAGCAGTGAGAGAGTTTGGTAAGAACTCCGTTGAACAAGATATACATGCGGTGACAGCAATTCTCGTAATATTACTCTACTATATAGTAATAGCATTTTTGGTAACAAAACAAAAAATACAGTATTTTAACCTTTCATTTGCTAATTTTTTCATTCGTATTGTAACTGTGATTCTGATTCTCAAAATTATAGTTCGAATTACCAAGCATTTAACAAAATAAAAATACAAAACTGAAAAGTAAACTTTAATGAATAAATGATTTTTCTGCCATGCTCTGATAATATTATCAACTTTTTTATTCTATATTACTAAAGCATATTTTATTATTAATTGCAACAAAATCATTATCAAAGTGGTTTGGTAAAAATTACCGAACCGTTTGGTTTTCCCATTACAAAAAAAAAAAAAAAAAAAAAAAANAAAAAAAAAAAAAAAAAAAAAAAAAAAAAAAAAAAAAAAAAAAAAAAAAAAAAAAACGTCAAATTTTATCACATTTTAATAATTTGATCACACTTTTTTCTCGTTACAAATTAAAAAAAACATAATTTAATCTTATAAGATTGATTTTCAATCCTGAATAAAATCTACACTCTTTGATAGTTGAAAACTATTAAAACCATCGCTAGTGATTTACATAAAAAAAATTTTTTGAATTCTTCTCATTTAAATTTTTAATTTTGTAATGAAATTCGTAAAATACATTTGCATTGCATTAAATAAAAATTACTTAATATATTTAGAATATTCATTCGTAGGTATTATGGAATATAATGTTCTTAATCTGGAAACCAAAACGTTTAAATGTATACATTGTACAAAACCACTTAAACATGTATCATTGATATTGAAATTAATTGAAATATCGCTCTTTAATTTATACAAGTTGATTAATTACTTAGATATTTTTTAAAAGAAGTTTTTGATTATATAGAGATAGTTTATTATTAGATGTAGACTTTTCTTTATTATTTATCATTTAAAAAAGTAAGAACTTGTGAGAAAACTTTACGCGAAAAAGTTCTTCGTTTTGATATACTTTGCCTGAAAATCTCTTTAAAAAAATTAAGATTTTGACGCATCAATCCTCAAGCGGAAACCTCTGTCTTCGGACAAAGAGCGTCACATCTTTTTTTGTTTCCTTGGCTAAAGTTTATCTTCAGAATTGCAGGCAGTTTCCGGCTTTCTTGTTTTCCTTTTCAATGAAGGAAGTGCGTCGTTAGTTAAAATTCTTTTATGTCAGAAGTGGAAAATGAAAACAAATTAGGTTATACATTTTCAACTTCAGGAGTTCAAGTTTTGTTAGGAGTGACACTTGCTAACATGAATGTCTACATTTAATTACATTTACTGTCAACATTTTATTTTTTTTTCTATTTTCACGTGAGTTACTACAGTCTATCTTTAATTGTATTTTTGCTTTCCTCTGTTAAAAGTTATGGAATCAACGTAACTTAAACAGTGTTATAACTTAAATTAAGTGTGATATTTTGAATAAATAATTCTTCTACTTTAATAAATAAGTTTAAACTAAAAAAAGTGCTTTTGAAAATAAATGAATAAACAAAGGAAAAAGTTTTTAAATTAAATTTGCTTAAAAAGAACAAAGATTAACTAACTTTATCTTTTTTAATATAGTTATATTAGTTTTGCAGTAAAACATTTTAAATTTCTTATTTTTTTTTACTTTTTCTAAATTGTATCTAAGTATTTTCTATCTAACTTTTAAGCTTTTCTGTTGATAAGAAAAATAAATAATTATGAATGTACCAGAAACAGCCTAAATAGGTCCTTTCGACCTTCATAAAAAGGGTTTATTTTTGATAATTTCTCTCTGTTTTTGATTTTGAAGAATTATAAACATCTTGAAGATGAACTGCAGAACAGAAATTAGAGACCACTGTCTTAAAAAATTTTCACTTTCAACAGTTTTTGTGAAATTATATTGTATTGCAGATTCGATTACCGAAGTAGAGAAGTTAAGTCCCTATCGAATCATAATTTTGTTACAGCATTTGAAAGGAGCCATGTACTTTCGGATTGTAAGCAGTTATATTTGTTATAATCCTGGAAAATAATTTATTGTTGGGAAGTAATATTTGTATTGTAAAAAATAGTAAAAAAAAATTTTGTATGACGTTTAGGACAAATAACTTTGATTTCAATAAAAATAAAATCCAAAATAGTTTTTCTTGGAATGACTATCTTTATTTGTACAACTTGAAAAACGGGGAAATGAATTTACATTTAAGGATACTATAGTGTTTTAAGTATGGAACCTCATCTAAACTCCATTTGGAGCTATATTTATTTTTTTTACCTCACTAAAACTTCCAGATGATTTTTTTTGTTAAGAAACAAACATACAGGGATACTACCTTTGAACAAAAGGAAAATTGCTACTTATTTCAGTGTCATTTCCTCGTCATGATATTCAGCTTTTGAACAGCTAAATGAAAACTATGTACTTTTTATAAAGGTGCAAAAGAAAAAAATCATACAATTACTCTGAAGAGTATTCATACGAATGTATTTGCAGACGATAGCATAGAGTAAAATCTAAGCACTGCCACTGACAGCTATAGTAAAAAATTTCACGTAGGCTTAGCAGTTTAAATTCTAAGGAATATATTCTACAAGAGGTGAAACTTGCAGGTGTTTTGCATTTATTTACAACGTCAGTGATATTGTTGTTCTCGATGTTTGAATTGTTTTCAAGGAATCTATATTGCTACCCCAATCACTCATAGCGAATACCTTTTTGATAATGAAGAACTATTTGCCAATCAAATACCCCCTAAATAATTGAATTCAGTCCCTAAAATATAAGAAACATGCACTTTATATCGCTAGGGTCAGAATAAAACGAATGTTAGAAAACAATTTGTCGATGTTTTGTCGTCACACGTCACACGGATATAATTTATTGTATACACCTATGTTAATGCAAATAAATGATGGAGCTTAGCATTTGAAAACATGTCGTGTGCTTATTTGCATTATTTGCATTAATGTCGTTTGTTTATTTTCATACTACTTGCGATCTTGCTAATGAATAACCTATAAATACATTATCAAACAGACGTTTCATGGTATTCAAAAGTAGTTTCATGGTATTGGCTGGCATTATGATTTAGGGTCGTACGCCCATCTATGTTCTTCCATCTGAGATAATTACTAGTCAACGCTACATAAATGATATTCTGATGCCTACTATTCTACTGCAGTCGTTACCGAGGAATGTTAGATGGAGAATATTCTATGCCTCGTTTGGCCAACACATTTTCCTGATCTGAATCTCATTGAAAATGAGAGGAATACTTTGAGAAGGGCTGTTACTGGCTGTGAATGCTCTGTAATAAGCAAGGACATCCTGATCCTTGGACTGACAGAGGAATGGGGTAATTTGTCCTGGCAGTTGCTGAATACTGTTCTGCAAAGCATGCCACAACGTCTGGAAACTTAAATGACCCTCCATAGTGGTTCGACCCCAATTGACATTTTACTCCAGAATACAGGTGGAATTTGCATTTTTTTTTTTCATTTTCACGTTCTCAGCACAAAACGACAGTCTTATTCCTTTAACAAATTTAAAATTTTCTGGGTTTAAGAACACCATAAATTATATTTTTTTAACGTCCTGATATTTAGCATTCTTTTAATTTATTTGACATTTAACTACGTTTATTTTTACTTCTGTGCCAATGAACAATTGTTCATCGAGAGTATAAAAAAAGCTGATATTTGTGTAATCTTCTTCAAATATGTTTGCTCATATTTATCAATTAGTGGTGTTAACATATAACTACTGCATTTAAAGTATGTAAAAATGTAATTATTCCTTTTTTTGAATCTTTGAACTTTGAATGAATCTTTGTTCGTTATAGCTTGAAATAATCCTCAGATTTTAGCGTTATTAACCACTGAATTCGTATTGACTCACAGCGCAGGTTTTGCAGTGTGTATTTATTTATAAATTTTACTTGTATTAAACTAGGAATGCATAAATTAGCAACGGTATTAAAATTTTATGTAAAAATAATTTGTAAAAATTTTACTGAAAACTCTAATTTCCCATCACAAATTTTATTTTCAAAGCAAAACAGAAGAATTAAATTCAATTTTTCTGATCTCGATTAGAAAAATTCCAAAATAGTTTTCGATTATTATGTGCGTAGACTTTTATAAATCCGAATGTATCATAAAATTTCAAGAGAAAATTACAAGAAAAATTGCATTTTTGCTTAGTTAAACATTTTTAAAAATTTTAGTTATAAATGGAGTTTTTTTCCCTTTTTATTTCAATATGCAGTTTTCCACATGTAAACAATATATTTGCATTATATTTTGTAACATAAAATTTCAGTACAACTCTCAAGTTTAATAACATTTCAATAAAAAGATATTTTAAAAAAATACAGAAAGATCTTGTTTTGTGTTGAATTTTAAACTTAGATTCATTAGAGTTCACATGACAGTTACTATAGTGACACTTAGATCGATAGCAATTGTGAGAATTTTTTTTTTTAAATCAATAATTATTTTGCAACATATATATTTCATATAATTATTAAGTAGAAGCTTTAAATATAATTTTTTGAACTTAAAGTATAGTAAGAATACGATTATGAAACGAATTTTCCTTTAAAAAAAAAAGAAAAATCAGTCTTTTAAAAACAAATATACTTTAGAAATTTGAGACAAAAAAAGTTTTTTTTAATACATAAAGAAAAATACATTGATTCCCATTCTAGTAATGAAAATAAATTGTTTTCTTCAATTAGAATGCGAGATAAATCTTGTGTCGTTTTAAATTTAAATTAATGTTGAATTTTTGAAGTAATTATTTTAATATCATTTCTTCTTCGCCATTTCACCTTTTAAAAAGCCTGTGAAACGAAATGGATAAAATATATTAAATTACAGAGATATGTTGCATATTAAAATGGATTTTTTTTTCAACAAATTAAAACATTTCAGACACCATAGAATTAAGAAATTGAATGAATGAAATGTCCCAAAGAATTTATGATTTTTTCTATAAAAATAAAAAACTGTCCATCTGCACAATACACTTAAAAAATAGAAGAAAGTATAAAAAAATAAATTTAATAACGCATTTTAGCTAAGCTCAACTTCGAAAATGTTTTAAGTTTTAAAAAAAGTGAAGATAATAATTCAAGATAAAATGAGTACACTATTGATTATGGTACATAAAATATTAATATATTTGTTTAACTTTCACCTAAACTTTTACATTTTTATCTAGAACATATTTAAATGAATAAAGGAGTGAAGAAAATATTTAAATGAATGAAATTGTTAACATAAATAAATGCAACATACCATACACGAATTTAATTTTTACCACAAGTAGAATTTTAAGAAGCTTAGTAAAACAAATTTTTGAAAATGATTGATGAGGTAAGTGGGGAGGACAAAAGGGGGTGATGAAATGTTTTTTGCACAAACAGCTAATGTTATTTCAATTTTGAATTTCGTTACGCTTGCCCTGTTTCAAAGGATTAAAATATTTTATCAGTTCCAATTTTAAAATGACTTAAGGGAATATTGAGAATAAAGCAGGTGGTTACTTCGAAGTATTAAAAGTTATTTTATTTTTAATTACATTTTACATTAGTATTATTTTAGAGATTATGGTTCGAATGTAAATGTGTAAATTAAAGATGTTGCAAATCGTAGAAAGATGTACAAACATTCCAGAAGTTTAAAAAAATAAATAAAAAAAGTTTTGAAATCATTATTAATTAATTTTGATTATAATCACAATTATCTTCTCAAAAAAGATCACAAATTAAACTACTTTATACTCTTATAGAGTTCATAGCAGAATTCGCTTTCCTTCTTTTATCTAGAAGTTCAAACAGCTGTGAAACTAAGTAAAGAATTCAATTTTTTTTTTTGAATTACTTATAAGAATTTTGTCTTGTTTGTAAACTTTTGCTTTAGAATTATTTTAATCGTATATCATTCCAATGAATATCATAATTATATTACAATATTTTGCAGAAATTTTCATATATATCTATATATATTTTTTAACTTTTAATATTTCTTAAATATATATATTTTTTATATTTTTTTTCTACTTCTCTTATAAAAATCCTTGTTTCTTCTAATTTCTCCATGTTCTATCTGTATTTTTCACTTATTTTATGAGTTTTATGTACTTGCAGTTCATGAGCAGTAATCAAAATCTTTATTTTCCTTTTGTATATATATATATATATAATGTAACTGACGAATATTTTGTTCCATTTAAATTTAAGAAGGCCCGACAAATGAATGATTTAAAATTTACTGTAATTATCTTTGCTCTTTTTGAATTTTAAAAGGTGAATTTAAGTGTGTTAATATTGAAATAATTATATAATTATGTCATCAGCTTAAGGCTAACAGTTATATTTAAATTAAACATATTTTAATCTCTATCTCCGTCTCTACCTTGTATCTCTAGTGTACAAAATTTTCATCAGGTATGCTTATGTAAATAAGCCTGAAAATTTTGTATTTTATTTTCCCTTATATTATTTGCAACAGTTTTATTAAATTTACATATAAAAATGTAAAATAAAGTCAACAAAAATGAAATCCGGCTCTACTCGGAATTCAAAACAACTAGACACGTCCCACTGGTAGACTCTGTACAACATAATTGAAAAGTGCTTGCTGATAAGTTTAGATTTCGTCTTGTATCTTTTTGATTTAAATTTTCAATATTCTCTATTTCTTTTTCATAATTGAATACGTATTTAATGGAAAACTGTCGATGTTCTTTCTTGGGGTAATTAATTTACTTTGATGCAGTTAATTTACCGTACAATAATTGGAAAAGTATTTCAAAACTTTGCGTGAATCAAAGTGAATTTTAGAGTTAGAAGGGATTTTCTTCGAAATTGATGTTGATTAAAGTTTGGGTTTCATGCAAAAAAACATTTATTAAATCAATACTTTTTAATTAAAGACTGTATTTTAGAAAAGTGACATGCTAAAATCATGTATTTTCGGAAAAATCCAATTTAAAGTTTTAATATTCTCATGGGAGTTGAGTTCAAATATAGGAAATTAATTTTGAATTTCATTTTTGAAAAACATGTTTTCTAATAAAAACCTGTACATTTAAAATTTTCTCAGATTCAAAAATAATAAGTAAATAAAAAGAAACTGGAATAAGCTATAAAAATAAAATGAAAAATATGACTTACTGTGTGTTTTCTTGATAATCCGAGAACTATTTGCGCTATGGTCCTGAAACTAAATGGCGATTGTAAGGACAAATTTAGCTTCCGAATCTAAAAACTATCAGTATCTATCCATCTATCTATCTATCTATCTATCTTTCTATCTATCTATATATATATATATCTATATACATACATGATTTGTTGATTATTTTTTTAATATTCTGCTTTTATATAGCATCATTGAAGTTTACTAGCATCTAGCTCTCATTAATAATAAAAAGGAGTTTATTGCTCATTCTTTACTCAATTATATTTTATTCAGTACGTCAGATTTAAGTAGAAGAAGAAAACGTCACAAGATAAACTCTTCTAAACTTATATGAAACAACTTTGATGTTTCTTTTGTTCATAGCTTAGATTTAAAACGGTTTCTTAATAAGAAAAATAATTTCAAATCCACGGCATAAATATTTATGAGAAATCGCTATACCATAAATCCCGTTAATGCTTAATTAAATTTAACATTGAGTTCTAATTGATATAAAAAAAATATGTTCTAAAATCCAACATTAATAGGTAAAAATGGAACGAAATCGTAAACTCTTCCATAAAAGAGGTTCGTTAGCGATAGTTAAATTGTTTCGCCAAAGCAGACACACATACAATAAACAATCGATAATAATTATTGTTTATTATTTTTAGTAATCTGATAAATGAAGATAGGTGAGTACCTACGTCTATTTACCATATAATTATGTTTTTTAAGGTTAAATCCCCCACCAAGTTTATTTTAAAGTTAAGTGCCACTGCCTGGTGCATCCTGCACTTATGTTTCTTTACGGTGAAATGCCACTGCTAGATATGCATTTGACCGATAAATCCTACCCTATTTTTAAGATTAAGTGGCAATGCCCGAGTAATAGATAAATTTTAGACTTGACAAATAACCACGCATTTAACTATAAAGCACATAACAAAAAATTTTGTTCTTCTTTCCTCTGCCATATTTTCAAATATTCATTAGCTTAATAAATTTATTTATTACATATACTTTGCTGCAATTCAAAAAGGTTTTGTCAAACAATGAAATACAGGCATTGTGTGGAGACAAAAGTTTCCTTATTTAGTTGAAACAATAAAAATTTTCAATCATTATGTTTAAAAAAATATTCAGACATTTTCCAATTTCTTATACTAGTACTAAACATCTTGCTTCTAATAAGGAAATATACTACACCAACTTTGCTTTATTAATTTTTGCTTAAATTATATTTTTTAAACAGGTCGAAAAAGAAAATTCATTACTGTACGAATTTATTTGAAGTGATATTTAATATATTTAAGTGATTATGAACTAAAAGGCTTAAATATTGATATTTTAGAGAAAAAAATATTTTAATATCTACCTATTCTTGAATAAATATTTCCAGAAACATATCACACACATGAAACAATTTAACAAAAAAACGCATTGTTAATTTTAAATTTCCTTATTATATACTGGATGAAAAGTTGCGCAATGTACTCGTATATGTTATACTTTTCGACTTAATAGACTTTTCTATTTTTATATGATTATAGATAGTTCTATTTTTATTAATCCTAAACTTAAATATTTGCCCTTCAGATTGAATTGAAATATTTTATCTTTTCAAACGGTTCGTGGACAAAAAGAAAGTAACACAAATCTTTAACGAGTGATTAATAAATAAAACATTAAAAAACATCAATATATTTAATCTTGAAATTGGTTTTGCAACTTTTAAAATAAATAAAAATTATTTCAATAATATTATATTTTAGAAAAAAACTATTTGTGAGAAAACTAAGTAGAATAATTGCAAGGTACATGAATTCCACGCTTTCTATTAAAATTTGCTGTAAATTTTTTGACAAAAGGAATGTTTCTCCACAAAAGAAAAGAATGTATTCAGTTTGAAATTTTTTTAAATTTAATCAAAAAAAGGATTTTTTTATTTGACAAAAGTAAATAAAGTGGCAAAAAGTTGATTTTTTAGTAAAACTAATACATTTAAAATAAATCAACTTCTTAACAGTTTTCCTTTATCATTTTATCAATTTAATTTTGATTAATTTTTTAGTTATTTAGGATGTTCTTGAACTTAATTTATGTTCTTTGTATTAGCTCCCAGCTTACTTTTAGGCTAAAAATTAATTAATTAAAGCTATTTTTGGAGTCACTGATTTTATTTGACATTTGACTGTCTAATGTAATAAACTGTTCTTAGTTTTGAGTTATAAAACCAATTAATTGTAAGAATAAAACAATTAGTTGTATCTATAGATCGGCAATCATTCCTACAATTGGAAACTCCTCTGAGTTGAAATAGATTTCATTATTATGAAGGAACGTATGAATAAAAATTCAGGTATATAAATGTTTTCCCACCCATTTATGCAGTCTCTAATTTATAAAATGTCAACCTAAAAAAAGAAGATAACCGGTAAAATTATGTATTCCTTGTTTGTTTGTAAAGTCCTTCAACTATTACTATTTTTAATCATTTGTGTCTTCTTTTCTTTCAAGTTTTAAAATAATTTTAATATATTTTTGAGTGATTAAATTTAATGTGGTTACTTTTAATTAAAAGTTTAAACTATTTGTGATAATGTTAAACTTCCAATTTTGGATTATTTTTTACAATTCGAAAAATACTTTAATCCTTATTTAATTTCAAATGTTTTTCATCGATGTCAGCATTAAATTTAAATTACTACTACACTAACTTAGCCAAATATCCCATGCAAGCTATTAGATTTGTTTCTTCTATTTGGATTTAATATTAACTTTTAGACAGATTCTAAAAGTTCATTTTAGACATATTCTAAAATGTATCATTATTTAAAAAAAATACTTAACATTTTTAGGAGAACTATGATGCTGAATGAAATTAAGTTCAAAATTTAGATTTTTATAAATAAGCTCAGTAATCTTATTTATTATTATTTATAGAAAAATTGATTTTACTATTCAATTTTATTTCTTTTTAAAATTTGAAACATGTGAATTAAATATTTAACATGTTTAGAACAATTAAACAAAATAATCATTAGACTCAGGCTGACATTTTTCTGATGCAGTGTTTCGCTGAGAGAGTTTTTTTTTTCTGTAAAACTAATTTTGGAAAAAAATTAACTAAAAATTGTTTAATTTTAGTATTTAAAAAAAAAATTTTGGAATCCTGAAAAACTTTTTACTAAATTTACTTGAAAATTGATAAAAAAATGTATTGAAAGTTTTCATTTTGTATCCCAGAATTTTAAACAAACATACACTTTTATTAGAATTCCCTGGTGAAGACTCAGGTAATTTTGCAATGTTTACTGCATAGAAAAAATGGAAATGGTAAGTATTTTTTAACCTATTTTAATAACCGTAAAAAAATCTCAACACTTTCCATATAAGGGTTTTTAAAATGATATACACTTTATGCTGATTTCCCAATATATCCATACTTTTCGTTGCTATATTAAATAATATGAGTTTAAAACTATTAAAAATGTACTTTTTGAAGCTCAGTTCATTTTCGGATTGCTGGATAATGTTCGAAGAAAAATAAAACTGGTCAAAAATGGAAGCAGATCTTTTTCACAAAGTATCTTGATCTCTTCTTTAATCATTACCCATTAAGCTATTGATTACTTTCAGAGAAACCTGTGATTGCAACAACTAGTTTCTGGTGGAGAAAATAAATCGAAATTATTTTTCGAAAAGTACTTGTAACACAAATGAGAAAAGTTTTTTTCCCCTTCATACAGCAACTGTAGTTGGAAAAAATTAATGCTCACTTAATAGAAAAGGCTAAAGAAAGAGCCTTATCTAGAAAGTATTCATGTATTATCATTATCGTCAACATATTCTCATTATTATTTATTAAGACGAAAAGAAAATAGTTTCTTTCCTCGTATTTTCTATTCTGTCTTTTTCTTCATCCGCATTCCATTTCCGTGTTTCTTTATATATTTGAAGAGTAGCTTCTGTTTCAATACAACGAAATATTGTACTTTTCCCAGAAATGATACGAAATATCTCTCCCTCTCCCTCTCTCTCTCTCACTATATATATAGTTATATATNTAGATAGATAGATAGATAGATAGATAGATAGATAGATAGATAGATAGATAGATTATTATAATGGTGTTTTTAAATTATGTTTAGGCACTAGGTGTGCTTAAGTAGATAGAATTAGAAAAAACTTTATAACATATTGCTTTCTGTTTTAGAATTTTTTTTTCGATTGAAGAATATTTGTAATGTGGTTACAGAATACATTGGAATTTAGGGCGTTGAAAAGAAATCTTAATTAACTTTATTTAAATTGCATGACTATTGTTCTTGGAATAGAGTAAATGTAAAATTCAGCAGTTCCGTTATGGTGTAGATGACGGCATGGAAAAAATAGTAAAAAAAACGAATTCACTGAAAAATATCTTATGTATTACATTATTTACTGGAAAAAAATTAAATTTTTAAGGAAATAGGAATGATAATGAGAAGCTATTGTTTTCTTTGTTTTAGTAGTATATACGTACTAAAAAAATTTAAGCAAAGCAATCCCGCAACAGCCTGTTTTGGGTGTTTAGGTCACATGAAGGTAAAGTCTTCACAATTTCAGGACTGACGCTTACGGCTTCAGGCTTGATACTTACCGACCATCTTTACTTTCCGGTCAAGCTGATAGAAATCAGTATGAAGCTACATTGTCTTCCATGTACTAACTGGTTATAACTCTTGTTCTGCTATTCGAAACGATTCACCCACTATGATATTGCGCGAAATTTAATGCGTTTGATATTTAACACTCTGGCGCGTATTTTCCTGTAAAAAAAGAACATGCAATTTAGCAACATGGGTACATTTCAGAATGCCAATTACTGCTTGGTTAATTTCGACAGTATATCAATGATACAGTTGTCTATGTACGATTACATCACATCGTCAAATATTTAATCACATGGAATTTAAACATTATTATTCGTAATGCAACTATAATACAACTTAATTTTAACTATTTTATGTAATTTAATTTCAATAATTTCATTTTTATGATTTAATTAAAGTTGAAAACTCATTGATTTCAGAGATAGCTTTAAGAAATATACCAATGGGAAAATGTATAGTTAATAATTTTTAAATTTTATTACTCCTTTCTATCTGAACCACAAGAAATTGTGAAAAAAATAATTTATTCATGCATTTTAATCTTATATTATTCATTTAGAACTAACCTTACTCAACAAACAAAAAATATATCTATTTCGGTTTTATCAAAACATTAACTAACAAAACAAAACAGCTGGTGTTTTGTTCACACATGCAATTTCCCTACAACACAAATAGTCTCATTTTCGTTCCCCTTTTTTTCAATTTGCTTCCGTCATTTCCTCTCGAGAATTCAGCAGTAATGGCTGATAAAATGCGGATTTAAACTGCCAGTTAGACTTTATCGGAATAGCTTTAACTTCCGGCTTTGATGGCACGAAAACAATGTGGGAGAGATTTTCGCAATTGAGAATGGTGCGATATAAATATTCAGCTACATGGAGAACTGCACTTTAGTTTCAGTGGATAAATATAATATGTTTCCAAATGGGACCGATAGGGCGCGGACGCTTTGTGGGATGTTTAGGAAAATTTCAGGTTTATAATAGCGTTAATATCTTTGTCATAATTGTGTTTCATCAACTCATTTTTTGTTACTAAATTGGATTACAAAGTAATGTTAACATATTGCATATTTATTCTTTGAAATTTTCCATAAATATACAAACAAGAAATTTGTTTTACACTGTACATTTATACAAAACTTGACGATTGTTCGTTTTTTTACAGGGTTGAAAAAAATAAATATTGATTAAATTAGTATTAATGAACAAGAACACAGCGGAAAGACGAAAACCTACACAATATTTAAAGCTTAAATATTAAAAAAAAAATATTATTATTTGTTGCCCTTGCCAAGGACTTTACTTAATTATATTAAAAAAAACTCGTTTTCAATAGTTAATCCCAGTAAAATAAATATTAACTGTACTCAGTATCATTTGGCTTGATGCCATTTCTCGACTCGAGCTGACAAAAAGGTTTCAAACTACACAAAATTTCAGTTACAGTTGATCATAACACATTGTAATAAATGTAACAATTAAGTTAGCTGCAAATTTAAGCGATGTTACGTTTTAACGAAGCTCAGCGAATTTGTATATTTTAAAGAGTAACGAATATATATTATAATTTAATGACTACGCAGACACTTTTATTTTAATACATATTTCTAATAATTTAATTTATTCACTCAATCCAGATAAAAACACTCTTGTATTTTATTGAATGTTGAAAATTTTTTATAGCTTAAAGAATACACACACACAGTTATGTTTATTTCTATATCTTAAATAGTGCTGAAATAAATGCACAGATTAAACACCACTCACTTTTATAAAATTTATGTACCAAATCTGAGTGCATTAATTTGGTTAATCGCATTACTTTTTTGATTTTAGAAATCGAATTAACAAATCGGATTCTGAATTGCACTACTTTATAAGACTTATGAACAGAATTTAAAATTTAAACTGTAGCTACAATTTTGTAACTAGCATACCAAAATTAAATATCAAAGAATTTTGAAATGTCAAACACTATAACCTTATTTCAAGTATAAAGTGAAATGATTGATAACAACCGAAGTAAATTCGATACGACGTTTGAATATCTTGCAAAATGCAATGTCCTAACTGTCAAATGTACTATCAAAATCTTTCAAGAAATCAATGCGACCAAATAAATGTATAACACAATTTTAAAAAGTCGAATCCCGCTAAGAGTCGCTGAAGAAAATGTTACCCCTGGGGCAATCTGGCTAAAGTCCAATTTTGTAAGGTTTGGTTTTATTGGTAAGTCATTCTTCCTCTTCTCCGAATAAGGTGATTTTTCGTTTTGTATTTTTGTTAAAGATCTTTAGTTCAGCACTCCATAGGCTATTTTAAGAGGATTTGCTGCAAAAATCAATATAAAAGCTGAAATGATCGTTTCACACTTTTCAAATTTTAGAACCTTTAGAAACAACGTAAAATGTTTTAGAATTAATATGATGGTTTATTTTACGACCTATAAAGAAAACAAGTCGAGATTTTTTCTGCGTGCGTAAAATTATGGATTAGGATGTTGTACTTTAGCATGCTTTTTACATAAAATTATCCAAGGTTTCGTTTTGTCAAGGATTCAAAAATGCATTATGTACGAAGAAAGTGATATGGTAAAATTACCAGCTACTGAAAAAACATTCCTAGTAAGAAAAAATCGACAATTCTGGTAATTAAACCAAATATTGGGGTATTTAAACTATTAATTTGGCAAAATTTCCATTCATTATGAAAATGATTAAGCAGAACTTGCTTTTTTCTGAACAAAAGTTCTTTTTTAAAATTAAAAATAGAAAGTAAGTTCTACCAAATAAAAGAGTTTCATGACATTTACTAAGGTATGAATATATGGTAAACCAACCAGTGAAGGAACACTACCCAGTGAAGGAACATTTCATATATATTGATTAAAAGTAAGAATTTGAACGTTTTTCTTTAGATTGATTGGTAACAATAGCTTACTGCCAAACAATAGGAATTCATCTAGCAATGTTTTAGATTACCTGGTCAAATAGACTTCTCTGGAAAAAATTTTGAATTTGTTATTATCTCTGCAACACCTTGTTTCTTTGAAAAAATTATAAGGTGAGTGTTTGTATTTATATGTTTGAAGTGGAATTAATTGCATGTAATAGTTTTATTTTTCCCACTGTGAAAATAAGAGTTCAAAATATAGTTATTGAAGTTACGTTTTATTCTTTTTTAAGCATCATAGCATAGTAAAGTACTGAGATAAGGGGCTGTTTATTCACTGGATCACCAAACGATGAAAAACCAGTGAAGGAACAAGTGTTTCTTTACTGGGTTTTCTTCTAAGTTAATGAAAATAACAGATAAACTTTAATTTTCTTGGACCTTTAGTGATGTTCCACATCAAAAGTATGTTAAAAATACGAAAAACAACTTCTAATCAGAGAGGGAACACGCATTTTACTTTACTAGGCATAGATTTCCCAGTGAATGAACAGTATGTGTTAATATGTTGACACTTTAATTTTCAATTCATGATTACAAAATAAAAGTTAACATTTTCCAAGTATTTATATGTTACAATTTCAAGAATAGACTTGTTTTTAAATATTTGTATGGCTTATAAAATCATAAAGAGCATTTAAAATAACCAAAATTAAGTGCTCCTTTACTGGGTGTTCATTCACTGGTAAGAGCTGTTCCTTCACTTGGTCTTCTTACTACTTGTTATTTGAACCACCAAAACTTTAAAACAATATTACGTAATTTCTCTACAATTTTTTTACATAATTTGCAATTAGTAACAAATATGTTGACACTGTCATTTAACTGAAATTACGAATTATGAAATTAATATGATTTTTTAAAAGGCAAGCGAAGCTTAAGTGTTCCTTCACTGGTTAGTTTACCCTATAATTACCAAAAAGTGTTACACTTATTTAGTAATTTTAACTTTTCAACGTCTGTGCCTTTTAATAAATTAAATATTAATACAATGTTTACATTTTAACCTTGCTTACTTAAAATGATTTTTATTTAAATGACTCATAGGAGATAGGTGATAGTTAATTATTTATTTTCCTAAGATATTTCTCAATTATAATAAAAAATTGGCTTAAATACGTTTTCAATGATTTAAGAAGTACTAAACTTGGATAGATCAAGCTATGGTGACTATTTTATGCATCTTTTGTGGGGGTAGTGGAATTTATTCATTCATTTGTATGTGTGGGTTACAAATACGAAAATGGCTTATAACAAATTTGAAAAAGACAGCAAGAATATATATCCAAGTGTTATATTTGGATTCGATTCAACTACATTCACGTTTAGAGTGATTTGTAAAGGGGAAGGACTACAAGATGTATTATTTAGGAGGTAAAAAAACGGGTCTTTGTTGTTGGGGGAAATTGTCCTTTTGCTAAACGCGTCGAGATATCAGTTTGTGCATTGTTGGATTGTCTCTTATTCTTGTACTATGTAATTTGTTTCCAAATTTGACAAGTCGCATGCCTTTCGTTGAATGCGTGCATATACGCTGGCGCATTGAAGCTGACGCGCCTGCTTATGCAAATCAAAACAAGCATTACAATGTAGCCATGTTGTGCGCAGGTGGCATTAACTTCACAGATTGGTTAGTACTCATTGATAAAAAACAGTGTTGACTTGAAATTCGGGGCTGAAATTGTACCCTGTCTTTTACAGTAAATGCTCAGTGCTTAAATCTCCGGGTTAAATATATTTTAATACAGACATTTTGCGAAGTATTAAGATTTTCCTATATCCCAACGCTAACGATATTTGAACTTCGCAGAGCATACGAAATAAATGTTAAACAGATCGCAGTAACTCGAAAGGATGGGAAATAAGCCTCACATTTCCCTTACTTTAAGACACACACTGTGTATAATCTATCAAACAAATACAGTTTTTTCAATACGTAAATTACGTATTTTTTATTTTGTTTTATTTCTTTTCTTTAGACAAAAAATAAATATCTTACTACAAAAAATGATTATGTTTTAAAGTGAACAAATACAGATATATTAATTAAAGCTTTAAATATGGATCTTCGCAATTCATTTTTGCGTGAACAAAATTAAATTCATTTCGACTGTTAACAAACATAATTTCTCTTCTTCTTGAAGCTTTCTATATAAACTCTCTCTCCTAGTTTTCTCAGTTTTTTTTTCTTTTTGAAATTTGAACCAATTATTCTAATGAATGCAGAATTGGAATAAATAATTACGCAACTGTTTCGCCTATTATTTTTCAGAACATTCTCTTCCTCTACTAATGAGGTGATGTCTGAGGGGTTTACCGCAGTTCATTCTTGATTAAAAGCGAGTTGAAGATAAAAATAAATCAGATAAAGTTTTACCTCCAACAAATTAGGATTTCGTCTTTCAACTACTATTCCTTGGCAGATAATTTCAGAGGAAGTAATTATTTTCTCTCTTCATTTTACAAATAACTGGGAGAAAGCGAAAAGAGCTAGACGCGAAGAGAAATAAAATTTAATATTTTTATAAAATTACTATAACATAATTAAAGATGATTTTTCCATCTATTCAATTAAACATTTTTATCTTATCAATTCTTTAATCTTTCCACAAGTAAATATTTTTAAACATTTGCTTATTTATTTTTTTAAATGGCATGACTGCTATCTATTGAGTCTTTTGTCTTTAAACTAAGAAGTTTCTTTTTAAAATGTCGAAAGTTATTTTCTAAGGAAACTTTATGTGGGGAAAAAATTAACGTGTGAATTGCTGATTAAATTTTGTTATGTATTTGTAAAACTAATTTTATTCTAAATAAAATTACTTGTAAACGTAGAATGCTTATATGATGTATCAGAAATGTTATCAAACCGTGTCAGCTGTAGATATAGTGAAGAAGATAATTGTAGTTAAAATACCTCAATAGTACCTCAAAAGTATTTACATTAAATGTCTAAAAATTAGCATTCATATAAGAGGCATGGAGCTCTGTGAGCGATGACGGAATGTAAAAATAACAACACACCAAATAAAAAAAAATTTTAATTTATGCTAACTTTTTTCTTATAAATTATATCTACAACGAATTCTGAAAATATTAGTCAACAATATTAATCTCTTAGTGCAATGGAGTGTACTATTTTTTGTCATTCCACCTTTAGCAAACACAAATAAACTGGATGGTTTGCCCACTCGAGAGCATGTGTCATGTATAATTGTCCGTGTGAAAAACATGGTGTGCTCATATCTAAGCCAAAAACTAATATTGTTTAGGCTTATTATTACAAATGTCAATGAATGCGCTTAAATTGAATTGGCACATCTTGGGGTATAATAGAGATTTGTGGAAGTAATATACTTTCACCCTGGCATTTGTCATCTAAAATAATGACTTCGATATCATAGTTCATTAATTTTTTAACGACTAATCGCGTGCCGTTGCGCAGCCGTGGTTGTTCCAAATTACGAAGCAAAATAACCAGAGATCCAACTTTGAGTACTAAATTATGCGGTGGTATGCCATGTAAGTCAGTGTTTAATGTTGCACTTCGATTTGGCGAAGGCATACCGAAATGATAGAGGGCAAGTTGGCAATAATAATGCAAAGATCCTCAATCGCAATCAGTGCTTCACTGTACATAGCATCGCTGAATGCTATCGTTTTATCGTTGCATCGCGTGTGATGTTGTGTACCGTATATCATCAGTCATCGAATCTTTGTGATTATCCCATAACGTTTCTATACGGGCCGGGAAACATGTAGTTAATACTATAGCGAATAGTAGACGAATTTACTTTGCAGCACAGTTCAATACTGCTTCAGCAAGCATACATTCCCACTGGTTGTCGCCTTCCAGCAAGCCGAGTACAAGGCATGCATCTTTATACGTTGGATGCTGATGTCTATCTACTTTATGTCTATCTTGAAATGATAATGAGCTGGTGACATTACCAACAACAGTCGAAAATAAAAGCACTGTCTGCCTTAGCTTGACTGCAAATACTCTCCCCAGAGCGTTTGATTTGAATAAACCAGGACATGCATCAACCGGTGTGCCTTGCTTGCGTTGTGTCCATTTTTTTGTTTGAGCCCATGTGAAATAGTGTGATATTTCTGAGTAGAGTAATGTTTGTGCAAAGGCACCAAAAGCATCCGCTCGATTACACAATTCAAAAAATTCGGTGAGTGTTGTTTTTGGTGGATTTATAACTCGGTCAATCGCTGTCTTGATAGTGAAATATACGCGCTGACCGTTTTCAAGATGGCCGGCTAAATGAATAACGGTTGGATCCCGTTCATGAATTGGTAAACCAAAGATACGCCAAACAACTTCATTGGAGCTGATGTACCTGTCAATTTGGTACAGCGTTATTCCATCGTTGTTATTCACTGGAAGAGCAGCGACATTGGTATTTTCAACTCGAAATACTGAAATATCACTGCCTTTTTCACATACTTGCAAATATATTTGATGCTCTTCTTTTAAAGGCGAGCATAAGTATTAGAGTTCAATATGACTTGTTGCAACGTGCGTGAATATTGTTTTCGAATTATTATGTTTCTATGTCTAGTTTGGATCCGAATACTATTAAATAAAGATATATTTAAAATAAACGTTAAATTTTGTCTAAAAATAAAATAAAAAAATTTATAAACCAATTCTCAGACCTACTAAATATGCAAATAAAATATGATCAAAATCGCTAAAGCCGTTTCGGAGGAGTATAAACACTAACAATGTGACAAGACAATTTTATATATAAGATATATATA
>NC_092204.1:24691229-24758166 GCF_043381705.1 Parasteatoda tepidariorum
AATAAATAAATACAAGAAAACACGAAGAAAGTTAAGAAAAACAATAAGTTTCATTTATTGCGCTTAAGCTGCAAGTAAACAGAACTCATTAGATAAGTTCAAAATGAAGAATAAAACAGAGAAAAATTATAGACATATGAAAAAAAAGGGGGGGGATAATAAGTAAAAAAATAACAAGCAACAGTTTATATATGTAAAAAAAAAAGAATGCAATTTTATTTAAAAAACCGGAGAAAAAAAAACCGGAAAAAAAAGATATAATCTTTTCTTCAGTCCACAAGATTATATCTTTTTTTTCCGGTTTGTAAAATAAAATTTCATTCCTTTTTTTTTATATATATATAAACTGTTGTTTGTTATTTTTTTGCTTATTATTCCCCCCCCCCTTTTTTTCATATGTCTATAATTTTTCTTTGTTTTATTCTTCATTTTGAACTTATATATATATATCACTTAATTTTGTAATAATTGAGTTTTAACATATTTGAATTTTTTAACTTAACTTGAATTTTGAGTTGAGAGCTTAAGTTTGAATTTATAACATACTAATTTCCCTAAATTCATTTGTCACAATGAAGATAATTTCTCTCTTTAACAAAGATAAATTACAAGTACACTTGCGGAGATTTCTGTGGACATTATGTATTATATCTTTGATACTTTTCCAGAACGCATGAGCCCCATAAGAGGAACAGTGATTCTTTGCCCATGGCTGACACATTCTAGAATTCTCTGATTACTAAGTTGTCCACTAATGGACGGCATTATTCATGTCCCCCACCCACTAGGGAGAAGCGTCGGATTTATCCAAGTGAATATGGTCAAAAGACGAATAAATCCCAAATTATGACTTGATGTTCTTGTTTTCTCACCATGAAAACGAAGCCTTAATAATTCCGCGACTATCGCATGACTATGATGGTGTGCCACTGAAAGTGTGAGAGACAAATTAAGGTAAAAAATAAAGTATCATTGAACACAAAAGAATGAGTAGAAAAAAGTTGTATGTTGTAATTTTCTGTTCCTATTTATTCTAATTTTCAAGCAACAAATATATATATATATATATATTTAATTTATTGAGGAAAGTTTGATACACTTGAGAAAATAAGGAATTCAAATTAGATAAATGCTTTAAACAAACATTTTATAGAAAATAGCATTCTAGACTGTTTACGTAACTCACAATAGCATTGCACACAATTTTTAGAATAACTTATATTGCATGGAAATATTAAATTGAAAAAAAATTTATGTAAAATTTAACATAAATTAATATCCTGGAGTATATTGGAGTATGTTAAAAACATTCTAAATGCCATCCATTATTCTCTAACAAAAGAAAAATAAATTCTGTCGACGACATAAACTTAAATGCATTCCTTCTCTATTTACAAACTTTTTATGCCCTGCTGCAATTAATCTTCGTTGAACGGGCTTTGTTTTTTTAATACATAATACTTTTAAATTTAAGTTTAATTTAAAAACAAAAAGTTTTAAGAACAAAGCTTTTGAATTATTTAAGGGTTTAAAAAAAGTCTTTAAAAATAAAAGAAAAAAAATGAAATTTTCGTTTATGAAAAATGTTTTAAAAGATTTTGCTTCATATTTTTATATAGATTTTGTTTTATGACTTTCAAAAAACAAATTTTATATTTTGAGTTAAATTAAATATTTTTTTTATCATTTCAATTTATGTAATTTTAAATTAAGTATGATTGATTTGTTTTTAAATCTAAAAGAAACTACACCAATATATTTATATNTTTGATACATATATATATATATATATATTAAACATTATGTTTGACTGCGAACACAGTTTCGTACGCAGTGGCTAGTGTTGGCTGGTGCATAAAACAAAATCATGATTTCTATTACCTGCAAAATTCCTTAACAATTTAAACTGCTAATTTTCTAATGTAGAAACATTCAGACAAAAAATGAGACAAAAAAGTGTATTGTTTCTGTATAGCAGAGCATTGAAAAGGTTATCCCTCTGTTTCGACAAAATTCTGCTGTGATTAGAAATTGAAAGTAACTCTCAGAAAAAAAAAATTCTCACTTTTGACGAATTTTAATTCCTTGAGTCATATTTTGTCAAGAACTCAAGTGGTTTGTGATATAAACGTGAATTCTGAAGTGTACGAGTAAAATGTCTCCTCAACTCGAAACCATCATAATGCATTGTGGGAAATTTACTAGAATGAAGACTAGACTATCAAAAAAAAAGGGACGGGATGAGACGACAGATATATATGGTGGTCAAGGAGTTGACCTCGAAACAAGATGATCACGGGTTCAAATACCGCTCCGAACATGGGTGTAATTTATCTCTCTGTTCTATTTGTCCTTATTTCGTTGCTTAGATGATATTGAATCGCTTATATCGTATCCACTATAAAGTGATTGTTAAAATTAGATAAATTAGGAGTAATGTGTTTTTTTTTCGAAAAAAGAGAAGGAGGAAATATTTTCTTTAATTTTGGCGAAATTTGATTCTTCAACGAAGTGATCGCAGTTATTTCGGCATTTTGACGTAATATTTGCACGGAGCATGTTCCAGGAAATGGTTTTGTCAGAAACGAATAAAGTTTCATGAAATTTGCACAGAGTAAAAAAGTGCGTCCATGAAGAAATTTGTTTCGTTCGATTACTCAGTATCCGGGAAAGAAAAATGGTCAATGTTTTCAGATAAACATGTGTGATTAGATATATGAATTGGATTCATCTTTTTTTTCTTCAATCGTAAAATTTATTTAAAAAAAGAAAACGGTTTCAGGAATGGAGGTAAATTTTTAATCATATGTTTATAATAACGTTTTTCCTACACCGTTGTTGAAATGAACGAAACTTCCCTCATTAAATTTGAAAGAAATTATTAAAATTCTAAGTGTGCTCACATAATTTTCGATTATACAAGAAACGTTGTATTCCTTGGCATAAATTTTTAGGGATTAATAACATAATACTGATGGAGATTGTTTTGTTTTTGGTATGTTTGGTTGTTAATAGATTTAGTTGAATTAAATTCCTTCTGATTATTTTGTTGTAGTATTATATATTTTGCGCACTTTCTGGAATGGTATTTAATCTCTATTAAAATTTTCTATAACGGTCAAAATTTAAAAACTGAATGCTTTTAAATTTATGTACATTCCGATATTGTGGGTAATATAAAATACAATGATGTGGTTACTGCAATGATATTGAACAAATATTTTTTGTCCTCTAACAGCAGGCATTGATATATGAAGACAAACACTCTTATTATAAGAAAATCTTTATTTTATAAACAAAAATAAACAATTATTATGTATGAAAACCAGAACTGGCGAACATATGTTAATCTAAATAAAAGATCGGATTTTTTATATATATCACAAATGTTTCACACTCAATTTTGATTTTTTTTTTTTTAATTTCAAAATCGACTTTTTGTCATAAACCGACCGGAAAGTAAAATTTTGCAAACTTGTTTTCACTGCAATGATTACTTCTCAAACAAAAAAAAATGCTACTATATTTTAAGACTTATATCAAATATTAAAAATGCACAATATTCCCTAGAATTAATTCTTTTTCAATAACTGTTAGCATTAGATTAATTTGTTAAATTATGATTTAATGTATTTTATTATAAATAAAGCGTTGATGGTTCTAATAAAAAATACTTTTCTAATTTCTAATTTCGCTCAAGAAATTTCTATTATATATATATATATATATATATATATATATTTATAGATAAAGATATATTTGTAAGCGGTATTCCTATGCTTACAAATGAGTATTTTATTACGTATCATTGNTAGATATATATATATATATTAAAATTAGGACATCTGAGGTTAAAATCTTAAATAATGTAAATTCGGTAATTAGATAGATGCATATTAGGTTATAAATATTGTGTTCGATTATCTCTAATAATAGCCATTAAAATAGATGCGCCCAAAATATTACAAGGGAAAAAATATATCACTAATGTGTTACTAATTGTGCTTATTTTTTGTGGATACTTGAAAAGAAATTTTTATTGATAATAAAAAAAAATTATTTGCAAAAAGTCAAAAAAATTCGCTAACATAAAAAAAAATTTAAAAATAAAATTTTAACTCAAACTATTATTTTTTATTCATTTTTTTTACAAAAAAATATTCTGAAAGATATTAATACGTACCCAAATAAATGCTTGGATATATAGTTTTCATGAATTTCAGGTCATATTTCATATTTCAGGTCATTCCTATAATATTTTACAAGTCACTCATTGGAAACACTACTATTAAGCAATTCATCTGACTCTAATAAATCTTAACATGTACAGCAATAGTTCTTTTAAAATTAAAACAAGTGATGCATAACCATCAATATATGTAAAAGCAGGTATTAGATCTTAACATGCAATAAGTTCATCATTATTTATGTTGGTTTTCAAACTAGTATGATGACAATCAATATTTTCCAGTCATCATCATCGAAAATATTATGATGAATATCATCAAACTCATTTGATTTTAAGTAAGAGAGCAAAATGCTTTCAAGCCGTAGCTTATAATCATTTTCAAATGCATGTCCGACAGATATATTGTAGTGTTAACCTGAGAGTTGCCTATACTACCAAATCTTTCTTTCAGCAAATCAGTTTGAATATTTCCTGAAAAAATTATTTGAAATTTAGTTTATCTAAACAGTATCATTTGATTTTCATTAAAGCACAAGTAGTGCTTTTAGTGTAGTGCGAATTTCATTGGTTAGACAACCTGTCGTTGATTTAATATTTCATACAGCACAAAGTGGTTTGAAAATTTATCTTTGATACATTTTGTATAATTTATTTGGGGCCTCTGAAAATCATCCACTTTATGAAGACCTTTATTCACCCAGTATCCTAAAGAAACAAACAAATTAACAAATTAAACTTGAAGTCTTGTAGTCCTTTTATGACGTCATAGCAGCTCAAATTAGTGTAAATCAGTGCATTTGTGTCATCAAGACGAAGTTATAAACAGTAAGATGTTTCAAGTGTCTTTACATTACCATTCCATTCTCATTCTTTAAGAGACTATAAAATTTTTTGCAATAACTGAATTGTAATGTCTTCTTATTGTTGATGCTTCAAGCAAATGTCCTAATTATTTTCATTTGGCAATGAACTCACCATAAACACAAATGATTTGGTATTAGCTTGGTTAAAAAATTAAAGGGAAGGCTCTTCCACATTTCATTCCAATTGTGTATGCATTGTCATAGCAAAAAATACACAAAATGCTCCTTAAATCTTGAAGCTGGCATATTGTCTTCAGGTATATCTGACAATAGTTATAACAATAATATTCAAATAAATAATGATATTAATTTTTCTCGCCTTTTGCATCGAGACGAAATTCATGAAACCCAACCTGGAAATTTGTTTGAAATTGATAATATTTTATGTTTACATGAAAAAGAATTTTACCATAAATGTTATTCCATTTTCTGTAAGATATAAAATACTTAAAATTACTCAAGAAAAATTCTATCACTCTGGGAATAAAGAAAAGTCTATTATTGGGAAAATATAACTTATATTAAAAATTTTAATAAACATTAACATACAAGTCAAATAAATAAAATGTTAGACGAAAACAATTTTGGTTAATTCTGGCAATGTCCTCAATTAAAAAATTTCATTGTACTAATTGCAATAGATAGTGTTGGTAGTTTTAATTATTTTATTTCTACTAAAAATATTTAACTTTAATAACTGATCATCACACTAGATATATATGGTAATTTGGATCGAAATTTATAACATCAGAAACTTGTAATAATTAATTGCACCAAATTTTTTGAATTCAAAATCTGAAAAGTATTTTGACTGATGCGATAGAGGAGCAGTGCATTTACTTTTGCTCATTAAAAAATTTTTTAAGCATTAAAAACAAATTCATAACTACTTCCCATACACCGGAAACTAATAGAAAACTTTAAGTTTTAAGACAAACTATTGTAATACGTTTAAAATGTAAAATTAATGATGCTTCTAAAACATATTCCTTGGTCTAAATTATTAAAATAAGCTACTGAAGACTTTTTTTTAATTTCAGGCTCATTATTTTTTCAAATTTTTTTAAAAATATTTTTAGGAATATTTTATTCATTGATAATCTTCCTTTTCTCTTTAAAAATGTATGTATTTTTTCCTTGTTCTGTGAGTATTCTTAACAGATTCATAGTGGCGTGTCTCTTCCTTGGTGAATGTGATTGCGTGAGCAGATGACACGAGATATTTGTTAAGTTCTTTATTTTTTCAGGCTTTTTAACATTTTTGTTTAAATTTTCAAATATTTTTAGAAAATATTGTATTCCTTAATAATTTTTTTAACTTTTTTTCGAAAAAATATACATTTTTACTATGTCTTATTCATATTTTTAACTTATTTTATTACTATGTACTTACAGCTTATTCGCAGAAAATGAACCTTATTATTAGTTTTCTTTATTTCCTTTGTGAATCTCTCTTTTCTTTTATTCTCTTTTGTCTTTATTGNACTGTTACTAAAGTTAATTTATTGATCACAGCGTAATCAAAGATAAGAGGGCAACAGTATAATTAGATCTTGGAACAAGAGACTGTAAATAATTATATATATATATATATATAGATAGATAGATAGATAGGTAGATAGATAAATAGATATATAACATATTTACCTTAGAATCCATGCAGCTATTTTTTAAGGTAAGGAAATGTGTTTAATCTTATCTTTCAAATTAATATTGAAAACCTAAAAGAAATTCTGGTTCGTGAAGTGATGTTTAATCTGCAAATTTAGAGCGTCGCAAACATTCTACCATAGTTTAAGGGCTAAAGTAGGACATTACTTACATTATGACTTGGCGTATAAAACATTAAATTCTATAAAGCCATATTCTTATCTGAACCAATACCCATAGGAGAGAGAATGCGATGATAAATACTTTGCAAAAAAAATATATTTCAAGATAAAGATATGAATGAAAAATATCCTACAGGAATTGAAATGTTGGAAATTTTATCTTTTTCGAAAAATCTATTCCTATGTTCACTTTTTCTGTAAAGTTTCGTAAGATAACATTTGAATCTCCAATTTCTTCTTTTTTTATAAGTAATACAAAATTTTCTTTAAAATGCTCAAATAAACTTCAACATATTTTCTACTCCTGAATATCGATAAAAAAACAGTATATTTATTAAATTTTCACCTTTTTTTCGAAAAATTTTATATTTTTTATCAAATTTATATCTCTGAGTCTATTTAACTTTCAAGAAACCTTGACATGAAACATATCTGTCGTATTTGTTTGCATCATCTCATAAAACACATATTGAATTTAGAACAAATTTTAAACTTCTTCAGTAACGTGTCCACATATATGCTATCTTAAGACTTTCAGATCTTGACCTGCTATATAAGAGACGATATAAACGGCCTTTTCTAATTCCAGCGGCCCAATATCACGCCTGCCAAATCTCAATACAATATTCTTGCACTACATCTTGTATTAGTTAGAACACGCACTCCTTCGTATGTTGGAATTAATAAGGATTTAAGAACAAATACGTTTGCGGGTCTGGGGAAGGTCTTCTTTTTTAATCGGCTGTTGTTGAAGGAGTTTAAGTTAACAATCCTAGAATAAATTACTTAGACGAAGAATTTCATCTAAGTTTTTCATAATTTCAGGAATATTTTTGATAACGATCGATACATGTTGTTCCAAGCCACATAATTGCGGCAAATGTGTTTGTTAATTCATACTCTTTAAACAACTACAATTTAGATAGTCATTGTTAAGATGATCAACATATTGCTTGTAATCAGAAATAATAGGATCTTGCTAATTTTGATTTCTTCAAGAAAACAGCTACGTGCATTTTTTTTTATCTTCTATAACATATTTAATTCAACTTCACGTTTTGATTCCCTAAATCGAACACTAAATCAAGCTTACGTGCACAATTTAATGGCCATCTAGTGTTTTGTTGAACTGAGAAAACAACTAAGATCACACCTAATTAATCGAAAAACTAACACCACAATTTAGAAAGTGTATTTTCGAAAATCTCACGAACTAAATGGGTATCTGCAAAAAACGTCACTATGGGAATCCGCTTATGCTACGTTCATTCAGATGTCAATCAGGTTCGACAACCTCGCGTGACGTCACTTACCGTTATAAAATTAATCTTGATTCGGAAATCGATTGGGGGGGACAACAAACGAAGCTAAAGTGCTGACCTACCAAGCACAACTACCTGATTAGGCCCATCCATGGGATTTAAATCTCATGGTTAGAACTCTAATGGCACTCATTTGTGTCAAGTTCAAAATCTTTTGCTTCATCCAAATATAATTGTGTTCCGAAAAGTACAGTACTTATATTTGTATTCATAAATTTAATGCTAAAATTTAAAATTAATAGTAGTACTCAGCTAAAATATAATGGTCGTTTATTTTAACAC
Source organism: Parasteatoda tepidariorum (assembly GCF_043381705.1). Classification (NCBI taxonomy): domain Eukaryota; kingdom Metazoa; phylum Arthropoda; class Arachnida; order Araneae; family Theridiidae; genus Parasteatoda; species Parasteatoda tepidariorum. Next base: position 24,699,718 of record NC_092204.1, read on the forward strand.
TAAAAGTTGCAGCAACTACTTTACTCCGAAAGAAATTATCTTTAACACCGTTAATGTTCCTTCACACTTTGTATAAAGGAGCCACGCTACCATTTCTTTCTTCTATTTTGTATTAGTAACGATAAAATTAATATTAGAGTAAATTATGGAGCACATAAGAGTCAGTTAAGTGAGTTCTACTCTACAATATATAGTTATAATCATTAATTTAGAATGCATACATACACTAATTCTGAAAATTAAATTTGTAGATATAAAATACGCGTAGCACAGAGAAGAAAACAAATAAATTCGTTTTAGGCTTAACAGGGCAGAGGTGGATAATTAAGCTTGATAAAATCACTTAACAGCGTTCACAGGATCTAAAAATTAGGATATAAATTAACCCTATTACTGACCGAAAAAAATAAATTCATACTTTAACCATGAACTTTTTGTCTGATGCATAGCAGCGTCGATGGCTTTCACTTATTCACACTATTCTGTAATCAAATGTAAACAATCTAGAGAAGATATTCAAAGCTCGCCAACATTGGTGTTTTCGAAAGTGAAAATATTTTTCGCTTAATGTGAAAGAGTGAGTTTTTGGTGTAAGCTCTTTTCATCATATGCATTTAGATAATAATTAAAACCTATAAATTGTCTATAAGAGTTCGATTTGGTGTTAAACAGAAATATTGTATCTTTTCGTAATTTTTTTTTGAGTATGTCAACATCATATTCTGATAAATATCATATTAAAGTTTTTACAGTGTAAAGCATTATTCTATATTAGACTACATAATTTAAATAACAAACTCAAAAGTTGATCAACATCGATTGAATAGTTTTTGACATATATTTCCATCGATTATATTTTCGATATTTTTCTTCTCAGAAAATATTCAACTGACTACGTGCTATCATTTGAAATAGTAAAGTTTATTATTTTCCTTTATTTTATCATTCGGTGATTAATTCAATTCGTATTGACTCAAATTAATTACGAATGCCTATTCTTAGAGATCTACAATCTGCATAAAAAATACTGAAATCTAGCAAGAGTTTTTTCCTTTTTATGTTCGTTATTTAAGACTGATTTTTCACTAATTTGACAATTTGAGGAATTTTTCAATGCTTTAAGCATTTCAGAATTGCATGTAATTTATAAATTATAGGTATCTCATCGTGTATTTGAAAAAATTCTTAAATTGATTTTCAATTGCATTAAATAAGAAACATCTCTAGAAAAACACCAAAATAATCTACGAGGTTTTTATCTTAACGTATAAATCATAAAAAAAAAAGTATTAGGTGAAAACTTTTCAGAAAAAATATTTTTTTTTCATTCTAATCAATGATCTACGTTCCTGGTTAAGGCTTAACTATTATATGCAGTTGCAACAAATTTAAGCAAAAGTCTTTCGCGATAGTTAAGGAAAATGTCGTTATATTTTGTAGAAATTGGTAATTAACTAAAATAAAGTAAAATAATTCTTCTTTTTCGAAATATAACTGACTTGCATTCGCAGAACGTATTTGCAAAAATTTCGAATATTCATAGTTAAAGATATTATAGAGTTGGGGGAAGAATATCTGTTTTCTTGCTAGACATGTATTAGTTAAAAAGGAAGGAGTTGAGGGTTATATGCATCTATACAGTTTTTTCTCCTCCTTTTCTTTTTGGAATGCTTTAGATAAAACTGCGAAGAGTAATATGAAATTTAATAAGACTCTCACATATGTAATTTCTACCTTTTTATTTATTTTATGAAAAAAAAAATAGTTTCTTTATTTGAAAAAATAGGTTGAAGTTTAAAAGATAGTTTAATATATTTTATACAAACCAAAATGTGGTTCAACAACCTCTNATATTTGAAACCAATGCATCTCTTATTTTAATCCTAATAATCCTTAATTTAGCAAACATAAATTATAATTGCCTACGCAATATATTATTTATTCTCTTTGTAATAATATTTAATAAAAATATTATTAAGTGTTTAAATATTTCCTCAGTACCTCATACGCAAAATAAAAAAATACAAAAACAGTTGAAACAATTTTTTCTTATTAAAATTATAATTATGTACTTCTTTATAATTAAAATTTTTAAAATATGTTATATTACCACACATGAAATGCTTTGTGTTTGGGGTTCTTAACCAAGATATTTTTCAAATAGTTTTTCCTTTTATTTTTTTTCCAGCTCTTAGATTTTTTCCGTTATTTATAAGGAAATGAATCTTAAATAAGCTAAAATATATATACATTTATTTTCGTGAGTGTTTTATAACATATTTTGGGACATTTTTACATTCTGAAGTTTCATTTAAATGCTTGCATTTTTAAAAGCGCATTAATTTTCAAAATATAAAAGTTTGTTACATTTTTTTTCTAATGCCCGCCTCCATTAACATCCGTCAATTCAGGCATCTACATGGCAATTTTGTTGACCTCTCTTACAGGGGGACCAAATTAGGAGGGCCAACGTCGCTCCCACAATAAGGAACAGATAGTACAGAGAAGGAAAGAACATCCATACCTTGCCCGGGATTCGTGCCCAGAACCTTTCTGATGCAAGGAGAGTTCTCTGTCCCCTACACAGACCGGTCAGCCAAGTTTGTTACATTTACTTATGCTTTATACTTTTCAGTGCACAGTATTGAGGGTGTATTATTTGAACATATATCAATCGTATCTTCCTTATCACGCGTTAGATAATGGTTGATAAACTAATACGTGATTTAAAAGTATAATGATTTTAAGTTTGCATTGCAATTTTTTTCGTATTTACTATTTTAAGAACAGCCTAAATAGCACCTTATATGCGCAACTTTATTTGACCAATAACAGCGTAAAATATTAAGTTTGATTTACATGCATTTTGTTCGTCTTTTGCTACTTTAAGTATGCCGACTGGAATGTGGAGGGGACAAGGAGCTGGCCTTGCATTAGAGAGGCTCTGAGTACAAATCCGGGGCAAGGCATGGATCTTTTTGATATTTTTTCTCTCCTCTGCACTATCTGTGATTGCTGTGGGAGCAACGTTGACCCACTTAATATGGTGCCTTGAAAAAGAGGCCAGCAAATCTGCCTTTCAGATGCCTGTATGTCGAAAGGTCATTCTCCAGGAGGGTATAGTACCTTAAGAACAGCCTAAAGTGTATCTCAAGTACAACCTAATGCCTACTTTACATTTATGAAGACTTTATTTGATTTCTAATTATGTGCAATATTAAGCATTATTTTAAAAACTCCTATAGCTTTTGCCTGTCAAAATCCAGTTTGTGTTATGAAAAATAAGGAAATAGGAAAACTTGTTCCTTTTCTTAATAAATCAATTGAAAATAATATTCACCAATAAGAATAATAAAAAGTGATTAGATAATTTAATAAAATAAAATTTAATATAATTTAATATAAAGTGATTGACGTTATTACTGTTTAATTTGAAAATGAGTCAAATATTCTTATAATTCACCAAATAATCTAGCTGCTTGCCTTTCTTGTCTCAAATGAAACATCTTATTAAAAGTTGTTAATGACCAAACGGCTTAATAATTACTACTTTATAATTACCAAACAGCTTTATAATTAACGGCTATTTTCATTTTTTTTTCTTTGAGAATGCCGAAATATTTTAAAAATTATTTGTAAATGAAAAAAAAAATATTTTTTTACTCTTCGCTTTTTACTTATTTTTTTAAAGAAGTTCTGTTTTAATTTCAGCTGTTTCGAAAACAAAATAAATCTCTTGAATTTTTTCTTCAAACTATACTACTAAGCCTTGAAATACTGTTTATTTTCGAATAAGCTCAACGAAAATTAACTTCATTCTTATTTTAAAAAGGGTTTGCTGTTAATTAATCTCTATTTAATGTAAACATGAAATCTGAACCTCATTTTTTTGTCAATATGTCTTCGTCAGATAGCGTTTGATCAGAGAACTAAAAAAGTTTAAAAAAAATGGTAAATTTCATGTAACCATTAAAAGATTACTAATCATCATTCTGTTCTTACGTCACACTTGTGTATACAATCCAATAAAAACAATGATAAGCAAAGATGCGTTTGAAATGCTTGATTTTTTACAAATCTATGAATAGATTTTGATGTCACGGTAAAGGTAAAAGTGAAGTTGTGTCAAAAATCGGCTTTCTTCCATTCCTGATTGATAATTTGTGAAACAGGCAATCTAGTATACATATTTTGTTTGAAAAAAACGTTAAATACTATGTAAATAATTGAAGATTTAAAGCTGATAACCTTCATTTTTTCCAGAATATTATTCTTAGAAAATACTTACACATAACTCTAAGTAGCCAAGTGATGATCAAACTATACAAGTGTCATCAAACTATATTCTTGGAAAAACTCCTCTATTCCCGGAAAAGGATTCGTGATAGGGTTAAAGAATTTCATTTATTATTCAAACGAAACTTAGTAGTCTGTACTTATTTGATGTTATAAAACAGACAGTATTCAATTTTTCTGTAGTGTACATTCATAGAGTGTATAATTGTAATTACATATAACTGCATAAAAATAAGTGATGGTGTCATTAAACCTATCACTTTCATTAATTCATAAAATAGGAGAGAGTTACAGAGATAATTTTACATTTCATTTATTGGAAGAAAAAAAACTAAGTACAGTATATTTAATTGATGTCATAAAATAAGCAGCCTTCTACATTTCCGCAGTGTACATTTGAAGAGTGGATACATTCACTTATACATTATTTCCGGATGACAAGTGATGAAGGAATAACCATTCGGGAAAATGGTACTCTACGTTTTATTTATTTAATGAAATATTAAGAAGAGACTGAGTATTAAGTAATTAATTAAGATCGTAAACAATCAGGTTTACTTATACATGAACATACAAGGTGTCCCAGGATGTACTGTAAGGGGAAGTAGGGTTCATCCCAAGGATTCAGAACGTCGGAAATGTTGTGAGAAAGTAGTATTACTAACACAAAAACAAGGAAAAATGAGGTTGAGATTATCTTAAATATTTATTGGTCAAAGATTTTACATTGCTGTGGTATTTGATTTGTGAAAATGTCCAAAAACAAGTTCAAAGTTTCCATCATTGTTAGCGACACATGTGTTGCACAGTCGCTCCTTGGATTGGCAGACTTGCTCAAATACACTTTGATTTTATTAGATATCTGTGATTTTTGCAACCAGATCCATTTCAGAACTTACAAGTTTTGTGTACACAGCAATTTTCAGTGAACCCCAAAGAAAAAACTCTATGCAGCTTAAATCAGGATAACGTGGTATCCTGAGAACTGGTCAAACACTCAGAATTCATTTTGTGAAGAACGCCACCCAGAGGAGAATGAAAATGTTTCCGACCACGGGTTGCCGTGCAGTTATGAATCCTTACGATATCTCCAACCTCCTTAAAGTTTGTCTCGATAATCCTGGGACACCCCGCATATTACTAGACTTGATACTTTTACTACATACTTTGTAAGTAATTCGTATCCTCCAAAAGATAAAATGGCGTTATTTCTGGAATGTGCAGTTGTTAAGCGGATACTCTTCTCTCAATCTTACTTTCAGCATGTAGGAGATGACCAGAGAATCTCCAGATTTTCTTGTAAAAATAAAACAAAATACTCGCATTTATACTTTAAGCAGTTGTTTTACGCATATATGCCGCTTTACATTTCTACATATTGAAGTATAAGTATAATTTTATCTTTTGCACAATACGATTATAAAAAGTAAATTACTCGTTACGTTTTCAATTTAAAAATAAGATAAATGCTTTTTAGAACCGTAAAAAAGAAAACCAGCTTACAAATTCTTTCTGATCAATGCTCTCACAGCAAAAATAATTTTGGAAATGATTTGCCCGATTCTCGCTTTTGCTAAACGCAAATAACTTTTTTGCATTATCCATCATAGATATCTTGGAGTATTATTGTTCCATTTAAATCTCATGGACATTATCTTGAACTAGAACTGCAATATTCCGCAAATTTTATTATCTCTCTTTTTTGTGATGAAAAGGAAGGTATTTGAATTTATATTTTTCTTTCTGTGGATGAGGGCAGTATTTTGCATTTCAAAATGCATTTTGAAATTCTCAAAGTCTATTAGAAAAGATATTTTCTGGTGGTAAAATAACTTCACTCTTAGATAAAAGAAGTTTTTTTTTCTGCTATCCTTTAAAATTTATATAATTTTGTTCTTTTCTTCTCTTTTAGAGACTTCTATAAAAAGGGTATTTTTAAAGAATAGCTCTAAAAATGTGTTTAAGTATAAGTTACACATATTTGGTGACACATACTTCCATTTGAAATTTATCTCCTAATATTTGAAATTGTATAAATTCGTTGCATCAATTCAATTTTTAAAGATTCTAAAGAAGTATGGATGTTGTACTAAAAGCTTAGATATACTTTATTCAAAAAAAAAAAGAGAAAAAAAACGAAGAAGAGGAAAATATTAAACTTTGACATATTTCTTATTCAAACAAGATAAGAAAACTATTTTTCTAGTCATAGTTATACAATCAGTTTTACTTGTTTTTTTTCACTTTTAACTGATTTATAAAAGCTTAAAAATAAAAATCTCAGACTTGTGAGATAAGCAAACATTACCATTAATCTTACATTTTGAAGATATGGGAACATACAAGAGAATATTTAAAAAAAATAATAGAAGTTTGGCATAAATCGTTTTAGAAATGACNACTATTTTTCTAGTCATAGTTATACAATCAGTTTTACTTGTTTTTTTTCACTTTTAACTGATTTATAAAAGCTTAAAAATAAAAATCTCAGACTTGTGAGATAAGCAAACATTACCATTAATCTTACATTTTGAAGATATGGGAACATACTAGAGAATATTTGAAAAAATAATAGAAGTTTGGCTTAAATCGTTTTAGAAATGACTTTATATATATATATATATATGTATACATATGGAAAAAAAAATATTGTAGAGTAGTGAAATTTCGTCAACGCGTTTGTCTGAGTAACATATTAAATTGACATTACATTACACATACATTAAAAACTGGTATAATCACCAGAGATTTGAATGCAAGCATTATATCATACAGATGCCGCATGTTATTTTGAAGGATGGAGTTCCATGTATGTTGCATTTGGTCAACCAATATGGGGATAGTTAATGCTTGTTGTAGATGACACTGAGGTTGTTATCCAATGCTGTCCCATACGTGCTCAATTGGTGAACTATCTGATGATCTATCAGCCCAATGTAACATGTCCACGCTCTGTAGAGTATATTAGGTTACAACATCAGTGTGAGGGTGAGCGTTATCCCGTGGAAAAATACTCCCTGAGTGATGTTCATGAATGCGAACAAAACAGTTTCAATTACCAAGTTGACGTACACATTTACAGTTATGGTGTGCAGAATAACCAAGAGAGTGCTACTTTTGTCGTAGGGAAATTGCTCCCGTGATAATAACTCCAGGTGTAGGTCGTATGTCTAGGCCTCAGGCACGTCAGTAGCAGGCTCTCGTCTGGTCTCCTTCTAACCAATATACGGTTATCTGGCATCAAGAGAGAACTGACTTTCTTGAAAAAACACTATAGATATCGACTATGTCCTCCAGTGAGCTATAACTAGACACCAAGCACGACTTGAACGGCAGTGGTTTAGGGTAAGTGGAATGGAAGTTACATGACATCTCGCTCGATGTACTTGAAGTAACCAATTTGTAACAGTCCGTTGTGTCACTGCAGTACTAATTGCAGCTCAAATTTCTGATGCAGACGAAGTACTGTGCGCCATAGTACTTCGCGATGGCTCAGGGCATGGAGCGTTAGCCTGAGGTGACCCAGATTCGAATCCCAGCAATGGCTGGTCGATACGAATTCCGCATCCAACTTGCACCGAGCACAGTGCTGACGGGAAATATATTCAATGACGGACGGATCATGGGTTAGAGTCCCCTTGCCGTGAGGCTAACCGTGGAAGTTACTCGTGGTCTTCCTCTAAATGTATCGCAAATGCGGGTTTGTTACATCAAAAAAGACCTCGCCGAAGGAAAATTTCTCACAATGCTTGATCGAGGAACTCTCTTGTCTTCTGGATTGGGATCAAAGTTACAAAGCTACGGAGTTGAACATTAGTAGTAGTACATCTTGCGAAATGTAATCCTGCACAGTGGATACATTTCTCTTCAAATATTTTATCAAATATGAAAATATAGCTTTTTGTGGTTTGAGGAAGGGGTTCGGATGAATTTTCATCCTGCATCACGTAAATGTTTTGTTCAACCAGGAATAAGTTATTTTCTTATTCTGCAACACTGCAGCTTTCCTGAGTCCAACTGGTACACATCAAGAAGGTTAGAGGCAAACCAAATATGCCCGATGTCACTCAGAGGACAGTGGTTATCGAAACAAAACAGAACAATGCTACTATTTACCCAAAGCTTATTGTTAATTGGGTTATGAATCGTTTTTAAATGAATAATAAGCTGGATTTTATAACTTGATAATGATCAATAAATAAAGCTAGTTTTAAAAGTAATAACTTTAGAGAGTTGACATAGCAAAACAAACTCATCGAATTAACCATGAATTAATCAACAAAACAAATGTAGTAGGTCCTTCTTCTTGACTGGTAAAGTAGAATTCAGAGTTTGTCAGCTACTAATGTTGATGCAATCGAGTTACCCGGTGTCACATAACTTAACTTCATGATTACTCGAGCTGATACAATTCTTACTCCATTTTCACCCATATATATATATATATATATANTCTTGCTTTGCATTAACTCAAACTTGAGTGGTATTTATTAAGCAATATTTGAGTGCTTTTAGCTCAAACTTGAGTGATTTATTTATTATTTAATTGTGTGCGAAATATAAGCTGGAATTTCTATCGTTTTATTTTAAAAAGCAAACGATAATAAATCTAAATAAAATTGTTATGTTCTGTGATCTAAATAGATCATGTCTTCGTTTTTATTTTACGTTTAATTTTTTTTCCTGGAGAATATGTCATTTAATATTTTGAATTAAGAAGAATTAAAACAACTTTTAGTTCACAGCGGTATTTCTGAAGAAGACGCTGTTTTACATTTCAGTAAGTAGATATACTTTGTTGTTTTTGTTTTGAAAATACTTTTATTTTGAATGTGTAATATACACATTCCATTTAAATTAGCTGTTTTTCAGCGTTTTTTAATAAAATATACTATTCTTTTGAATTATTTGTCTAGAAAATTTATTAAAATTGAAAGTGTTAAATGTAGATGATTATAAAATATTAAAAAAATTTGATTCCCTGCCAGAATCATTGCCAAAGCATGTTATAATATATTATATCTGATAAGAATTTTAGAATTTTCTCAGATTTCATATTAAAATGTTAACATTTTATTTTAATATAATAAATTTATATCCATGTTTTAGTTTTTTTGATGCATAATTTCGGTACAAAAAATTTCTGGATAATTAATTTCATATCATTCTATACTTCTTTTATAAAAGATATTTACGAAATTATTGTTCATACAGTCTATAATTGCTGTTATTTAAATTGTTTTCTATTAATAAAGTTGACTGTCTTAAATTTATGAAAGTTCACATTTGAAACATCCATTCATTCAAATCAGAATCTTCAGATGCTCAATGTATTTTATTATAAATATATCATTCAAAGAAAAAGTGGAAAATACTATATTTAAAAAAAATAAGCAGCATTTTGAATTTTTCTGTTTTTATCCTGCTTTTAGCTTTTATTTAATTGGAATTCAGAATTAAAACTATCTTCTTATTTCATGAAGTATTTATCACATTATGCAAACTATTTTTCCTTTGTTACTAGCATAAAAGTTCTTACCATTTTAATTCAAATTCAATTTTCGAAGTAAAATTGAAAATGCAGAATTAATATTTAATTAAAAGTATAATGCTAATTAAAGTATTTAAAAATTCAAATAAATTAGAATTTAACAATTGTTACAGATTAATAGTGAAAAAATAGGTGCAAAATTAAAAGCAATATTTATTATGAGATATAGTTCAATTTGAATTTATATTAACCTATATACCAGCTGGAAATAAACTGTAGTTATTCTACAGAACTGAAGTGATTTCGTAGTTTTTCTAGAGTTAACTGCAAATTTTCTGTAGTGCAATCTTAACTGTAAAAACACTGCAGTTATTTTGCAGCTAATGCGAGGTAATTTCTCAGTAATTTATTTCGAAAAAACTTTTAGCTATTGTCTACAAAATTACTGTAGTTTAAGTGAGGTCACTTTAAAATCACAAATTTAGAAAAAACTGAAACTTTAAATCCGTGGTCATTCTACAGTAAATTTGAAGTAATTATGCAGTCATTGTTTCAGAAGTATACTTTCCGATGAATGTGCAGAAAAACTGCAGTTACTTTGCAGTTGTTGTTGTAAAATTGAAAAATTTCGATGTCTTCAATCTTGTTTTCCTGGCTGGTATATTAAATTTTTATAATGTTTTTTTTTTTGATAATATATTAATTTCTTACAATTAGGTAAAAATTTTAAACATATATATTGAAAACGGATCTATATTTATAATAGTTAAAATTCATAAAATACATACTTGATTTAATTGTAATGATTTATAATTCATAAGCGATTCAATTTAATTAGTTTAAAATATGCCTAAAATTAGGTATTTAAATATTTCTGTATTTTAGTAATTTCTGTATTTTATTTATTTCTTTTTGACTTAAGAAAACTATGTTTGAGCAAAGTAAAAACAATATTAAAGTAAAGTCAAGTAGTTAATGTTAATTAGTTAATTTTTTTATTCGAATTCATACTAAACTAGGATTATTACAGAGCAAAAATTATACTTATTTTTTTCTAATCAAAACAAATATATAGTTTGGATTTTAAACAAATTTATATCAAAAGAGTTTGCAAAATTAAGTTTGAAAAAGGGTATTTAATCCAGATTTTTTAGCTTCTAACGTCTTCTTCAAAAATTTATTAATTTCACTTAGTTTCAGAAATTTGTCTTAAAAAAATTTAGGCAATTTAAAACAATATACCTTTTTTATTGCTTGAAAATAAAGCCTTATAAATTAAGTGAATAAATTTGCTCGAAAAAAAAATAACTCATAGTATTTTCAATTGAACCTAAATGAGCATAATATTTATAAAGCTGCTTACTTTAAAAATTCGTTTAGAGCTCCTTACTTTTAAAAATTAAACTTCAAAGAAAAATGACGTAACTTAGGGGAAGGAAAAAAAACAATCTCAAATCTACAGTGGTTAGGAATTTTTCATAAGAAAAACCTCTTAAGTAATAATTCATTTAATTGTTGTTTTACCGTATACAATCAAAATAATTGGATAACCACAAAATGCTGCTATTCAAACTGTTAACTCTGAAAAAAAATTTTAACTGTGTTTTCACCTTATTTGATTTAACAAATAAAAACTTTATCCTCGCCAACAAGACCCAGCTCATGAAACTAATTAGTTCTTTGTAGTCGTCTTGACACAGGACTGTAGCCGAGATGGTTAAGCGGTCAAACTCACAACAGGCAGGAAGCCGGTGCGAATCCCAGGATATACTGTGTCGATATGCTCACAGCGAGAACTTTTACAAGTGCTATATTATCTAATTCGATATTTAAATTCGACAAATGTTATGATAAAAAAAATTCCTATGTAAGGCTTTCTTTTAAAAGGAAACTTTTTTTAACGAAAACCATAGTATTTTCTATCGCTTACGATAGATGGCACCACTAAATACAAAAATTTCGAATATTAACAGTAAAAATTTTGCCAGCAATTTACAAACTGAAATACTGAAAATCGCTCTAACACGAGTTAAAATCACTCAAGTTTGAGTGAAAACGATTCACTCAGGTAATACTGAAAATCACTCAAACTCGAGTGAAAATAACTCAAGTTTGAGTGAAATTTTTTTTACTCAAATTGAGCTATTTCCATATAACTCTTTCACTTGAGTGATTTTAACTCAAGATGAGAAGGCCGGTTTTATCTAGATGAAAGAGTTAAATAGCACTCAAGTTGAGTTATTTTCACTCGTTCATTTTAAGAGAGTAATTCATGAAGTTATAATAATTAATAACAAAAATGATTGAAGCTAATTTTATTATTATGGGTAATTTTAAACCTCATATGACCCCTAGGAAAACTTAATAAACGGAAAAACTTGGGTCATTTAGTGAGCATATTTTTAAAAAAAACCACGTACTTATTTACCATGTCAAATTAAACCAAAAACTAAACATTTAAAACTATTTGTTGCTATTAAAAATTAAAAAAATACAGACACAGAAAAAATAAAAAATAAAAATTCAAAATCGTTCTATCTAAGTACCTTGGAAATAAAATGAGAGAAAATTTCCTTAAATATTCTTTTGTATTCATTTGAAATTCATTCGAGAAATGAAACTTCGAATTGATTAATTGAAGTTAATAATTATTAACTATTTAAATTAATGCATGTGTTTGTTCCCGTAACATTGACTTGCTTGTGCAAAAAAGGCGAATGTATTTGCCATATTTCTTGGAAATTTTTAAATTTTTTTATTATTGAATGTTCTAAGCAAAGAATGCACCGATAACACCAGGCAAATTACTCCAATTCGTCCCAGTATTCTAAACATTGTGCTACACTTTCAACGCAAATTTAGCGCAATGGTTTGTGTGATATACATGACTACTCTAAATTTATCGGTTTTCCAATGTCACCCATGTTCATGGTTCACTACCACCATTGAAACATTAATATCTAGTATGGGTCATTTAAAGATCCCGCCTCAAAATATAATTCACCCATATTTAGTATTCGCCTAATTTAGCGTAGAATCATTGTAGTTATCTGATTAATCTCCGTTGCACCCCTGCTCACTAATGTCCATAACATTTCCTTGCCTTAATTCCTTAAAAAAACACAAGAGAATTTTTAAAGTTAGTAACGAATTACTCGAAAATTCTGGTAAAATTTCAATATTGTATGGAAATGAAATTTTTGGTGAAAAAAACTAAGAAGAAAAACATTTTTCTGTTCTAAAAATCTAAAATGTTCGATATTTTAAACCATTCATATTCATTTGGAAATTTTATCGTTTATAAGATAACAGTTTACCCGAAATTCTGGTTTACAAAATTAACGCTTTCATTGTCACTCATTCTGCAAAAATTACCAAACTAAAAATAAAAATCGAAAAAAATGTTTTTATGCAGTGCTCTAAGGAACCGTGATAAAATTAGCAAATTTTGAAACAAAATTAGTATTTTTAAAAAAACTTTTTCATTAATTTTCATAATTTTATCACATATTATAAAACCATATTTTCTTGTAATTTTTACTAAATCATGACCAAAGCTCTTTGGTAAAAATTACATACTAAATTTTACCTTACTATCTTACCATATTCCCAGTGTGGTAGTAATCGAACTAAAATCTAAGATATTAGTATTGATTAAAAATTTTAATGTTTCTACCATAATGTTCGATAAAAAAGAAAATGAAAACACTAACATAACTTCACTTATTCCTTTTTATTTGGTTTGAAGCTAGAAGAAACACAAATTTAAAACTACACAAATATACAATCACACGCCGAGAAGCAATCCTTTCTCGTTTATCTTATAAATATAAACATTATTCATGATATAATTGTACAGAAGTAAACAGACATATAACATTGGGCATAAATTATAAACCTCAGAATGCGAACTGTTTAAATCTACAGTATCAACAAAGTGTTTTCATATAGTGCCTCTAGAGGACGCTGTGACCCTTTGGGGAAAAAGAAACTTTATGTAAATCATTGTACTGACGTCAGAGTTGATTGTCCTTAAGAATTATCGTTCACGGCTGAAATAAAAGATAAACATATCTGGAGTTAAAATAAAAACCACAACAATTTTTTTTTATTTATCACATTCATCTACTTTTTTAAAGAAAATATTACATAAATTATTCATAAGCACTGTTTATTTCCGAAATACTTGTAATTTAAACCACAATTACTCTAAACCTTAAAATTTAAATTCTCCCGGAAACGATAATGTGATTTTATGGAATGAAATTTGATAAACAAACACAGGGAATTGTAATATTTTAATATGATGAATTTAAAACTCAGTTTTCAAGAATAGCCCAGAAATATTTCGCTGCTTAAATAAAGTAAATTTTCATTATTAACAAGGGTTTATTTTCAGTAGGTTTCATAAATTCTCTTTAAGATTAATGCATTGTGTCCTTGATTCTTCTCCAGACTATGACTCCCAAATGGTTGCCACCGACAATTTTGCTTATGTGGGAGATCTCCAAAAGGTCCCCGAATAGTAAGTAGTCAGCAAGTGGATAATGTTATTCATCACACACAAGGGGGCAGCACCAGTCATCTGACAGAAAGAGCGGCAACACAGAGGAATGAGTACAGATGGGGATGGCCCAATTTTAAGTTTTCCGGGCGTATAACTTAAGAATTAATGACTTTGTCTCTCTTCTTAAAGTGCTTTTGACAATTTACCTAAGGAAAAGTTGGCGTAAATCATTCCAAGTTTTCAAAATTTAAATTGAAATGCATTGTTCTACACTTTACTCATGGGGCACTGAGATAGAAGGGATGAATAGAATTTCAGGCAAATAAAAATTTGGATTCCATAAATTATATAATTTATAACATTAACAGGAAGCTTAATTATTCATAAATTTTAACTATTATTTCAGCTCAAAATAGTTTATTATCAAATCCTGGTATTCATTCACCTTAAATGGTCTATCCATTTATAAATCCATTTTTAAGAAAAGTTCATGAAGAATATAATTTTTAAATAATTTCTTAATGGTATTATATTAAATAATAGTCAAGTAAGTTTTGATTCTCAGAGAATACAAACCTTTACGTCAATTTGAAGGTAGTGATTTTACATGGCAAAATACAAGTTTCGAACAAAATCAGTCAAATATTTCTGAGGTATCAAATTTTTAAAAAAAGTTTTTCATATTCAAGTTTTATCGGGATTCAAACTTTCAAATCCTCCATTAGAAATTCCTTGCGCAAGTTATAGGTTGTTTTTTCACTCCATTGAAACAATATCTTTCAAGTTCCTGGTGCATTTTTACTTTCTAGGCAAACTGCAAGATCAGCTAAAAGTTTGAAATCGATTGGATTGTTCCATTGTTTACATCTCAAGACCGAATGTCCCAGTTCATAAACTGTGGTTGTTTAAATCTGAAAAATCAATCATTTTAAGAAGTATGCTGACTTTAAGTATTAGTTTGAGTTTGGGTAACTTTAATAACCGTGGATGAAATGATTAGAAGACAAAAACGGTACATTCTTATTGCTTTAACTATTAAACTGCTGAATCGCTTAAAGTTTTATATAGTTTATTTCATTTACTTATTTTTTGATAATTCTTTGAACTCTAAACTAATGATCAAAATATTTAACATTTACTTTCCTATAATCGTGGCATGCATGTAATATGAACGAAAGAAATTGTACGTAAGTTAACTAGCTGAATATTAAATAAAGAATAATTTTATAAGCTTTAATTAGAAGGATTTGTTAAGCATTTACGTTAAATTGATCTTTCTACAATTTTACATTTCCCAGTTTTCACTAGCACATGAGATAGATTAGAAAGTTTACCCGCTATCACCTTGGGATCGGAAACGGCCCTAGTGACCTAACTTTCGATAGTTTTGCGAAAATGGATAAGAATATTTTCCTCCTAGATGCTCATCATTCAATATTTTTATTTGACTAGATAGGAAATATTAGTAGAAATTTTCTGAATTATTTTCTAGTCCTAAACATAGCAGAATTTAATAAATGGTGACATTACTTTGAGAAGCTAGTTTAAATCGATAGTTATAAAAATCCAATCTGTCTCCAAAAGATAAAATTTAGCTTCTGCTTCAACATTTTAACTATATATATGTATATTATAGTATATAGCCGAAAACAAAATAATAAAAAGATATAATCTCGTCACGAACTCACATGATTATGTTCCCTTAATATTGTATCCATACCAATGCAAAATATATCCATACAATAGTGTAAGGATCTCCAAAGCAAAATATTTGCGGACATAATTGTGTGAGCTGCTGACGATATAATATCATTTTTATCATTTTGCTTTCGATATCTTTTTAAATTTTTCTAATTGACGTTTTTTAATTTTTTGAATGTTCGATTGCCTTTCTTTCTTTTAATAAATCCTTTTGCATTTTTTATTTTATTTTTACATTTTTCCATAATTCAATTTTTTTTTATTAGTTTTATGTACTTGTAGCTAATGCGCTGAAAATAATGTTTTTTTTTATTTTTCCTAGTTTTCTTCACTTTTTCTCTCTATTCTGTGATCTTTCTAGTTTTTATTGTGACCAATATTTGGCATCAACTACCAAAAGAAACAGACGGAGCTCATCCAATTAGTCTCGTTAGATATGTGCAGCCTCACGCACCACAGTTTAAAGGTAAACCGTGTAGAGAAGTTTGGTAAATATCGGTCTACAAGCACGCTAAGCTGTGAGATGTGCTCCATACATCGCAATTGCGAGTAGCCTGGAGTACTGGACATGCAAAGGAGAACAGCGTCACAGTAGATTTTGGGATATTTAGGTTTAGCCTGCAGTCTGTTTTACGTCAGATTTCAACACGGAGAAAGCCAGGTGTCCTTTACGACCGAAGCAACCTCAATGAATTAACCCACTGGTGGTTCAGCAAATATGCGAAACTAGGAGAATCTTTCCATCCTATGCACTATTTCCCTATCTCATAACATTGAGAACTAGTTTGGCTATGAGGAGAAGACTGCAAATTAAAATACGACTTTTTGCGTACAGAAAAGTCAGTGGGTTTAACCGTTGTAAGGGTTCAGGATTGCTAGTTTGAGATGGAATTATACTGTGGGCTTCAGAACAAATATGAGTGTTCAAATCTGAACAATTGGAGTTATATTTATTGGGACATGAGTCTGAGACAGCATTTGTTTTAGGGTGCACAGAATTTGAATCTGTGGATGACAATACACTTCCTCACTGAACAATCATCGTAAACGAACTCCTTCAATGTAAAGATGCCAACTGTGTGGAATACTGAGCACTCTCACCTGGCTTGAATCCGTTAGAGCATGTGTAGGACATTCTTGATCGTGGAGTTCAGCCATCAAACACATTCTACTTGTGTACCAGAACAGTGTAGAGAACTGCTTGCTGAGTGGAGATATCTTCCTCAAGATCATCTCGATAATTTAATACTCAGCAAGACCAAGTCATTGCACGGACTGAATTTCATTGCATAGGAGAGATAAACAGTGTCATTCCAACCATAAGAGGGTTGCTATTTATATTTCTGGCCTAATAAAGAAAAAACAAATATGTAGGATCGAAATTGGTTTTATTGTTTTTCAANTATATATATATATACTGCAGCGAAAACATAGAAAAATAAAAATAAATTGTTTTGTTAAAAGAGAAGAATAACTATGAAAAGTTAAAATAATAAAGCGATGTAATCTCGTCACGAACTCACATGATTATATTCTCTTAGTATTGTATCCATATAGTCAATGCAAAATATATCAATACAATAGTGTAAGGAGCACAAAAGCGAAATATTTGAGGATATAATTGTGTGAGCGGATGACGAGATAATATCTTTTTTATTATTTTGCTTTTGACTTTTTTTTTACATTTTTCTAATTAATGTTCTTTTAATTTTTTTGAATGTTCAATTTCTTTTCTTTCTTTTAATAAATCCTTTTGCATTTTTTATTTTATTTTTACATTTTTCAATAATTTTCATTTTTTTTATTAGTTTTATATACTTTTAGCTGATGCACTGAAAATAAATTTTTTTATTTTTCTTAGTTTTCGTCACTTTTTCTTTCTGTGAACTTTTTAGTCTTTATTGTGACCAATATTTGGCTACAACTACCAAAAGAAACAGACAGAGCTCATCCCACCAGTCTCGTTAGGTATGTGCTGCCACGTGCACAACAGTTTAAAGGCAAACCGTGTGGAGAAGTTTGGTAAATATCAGCCTACAAGCTCGTTAAGCTGTGAGATGTGCTCCATACATGGCAACTGGGAGTAGCCTGGAGTACAGGACATGCAAGGAAGAACAGCGTCACAGTAGATTTTGGGATATTTAGGTTTAGCCTGCAGTCTGTTTCACGTCAGATTTCAACACGGAGAAGGCCAGGTGTCCATTACGACCGTGGCAACCTCAATGATTTAACCCACTGGTGGTTCAAGAAAAGTGTGAAACTAGGAGAGTCTTTTTACCCAATGCACTAGGAGAAGACTGCAAATTAAAATACGACTTTTTGCGTACAGACCGTCAGTGGGTTTAACCGTTTTAAGGGTTCAGGATTGCTAGTTTAAGATGGAATTATACTGTGCGCTTCAGAACAGATATGAGTGTTCAAATCTGAACCATTGGAGTCATATTTATCGGGACATGAGTCTGAGACAGCATTTGTTTTAGGGTGCACAGAATTTGAATCTGTGGAGGACAATACCCTTCCTCACAGAATAATCATCGTAAACGAACTCCTCCAATGTAAAGATGCCACCTGTGTGGAATACTCAGCACTCTCACCTGGCTTGAATCCCTTAGAGCATGCGTAGGACATTCTTGATCGAGGAGTTCAGCCATCAAACATCTTCTACTTGTCTACCAGAACTTTGTAGAGAATTGCTTGCTGAGTGGAGATATCCTCCTCAAGATCATCTCGATAATTTAATACACAGCAAGACCAAGTCATTGTACGGACAGAATTCCATTTCATAGGAGAGATACACAATGTCATTCCAACCATATAATATTATGCTTCAGTAAAGAATATATTTTTACATTTGTACCATGGAGCAAAATGCTTTTATGAAAAAAATCATACTTACACCATATTTTTTGTTCTTTATTTGTATGCTTGTTTATAAATAAGTCACATTTGTTTGTTCCTGAAACATTCTTGGCCGGAGCTGGCAATATTCTTAATTTATGGACATGGTAATAGTTTGAAGTCACGCCGGAATATATTACAAATAATAAATAAATGATATGATTGTGTAGAATGGTGATATTAGGGTACTTATACGTTTCGAGTTTGGTAAGAAATCAATGACCACAATAATTATATCAGGAACTTTTGTATAATAGGTTCGAATTACAGTACTTATGAAGGCAATATCAGAAGTCTTAAATTCTACATTTAATTGAGCATTACTGGCATCAATATTAGTTGTGCAATTCTTACTGCTATCAAAAAAATTACCGATATTAATTTGATCGTCGGAAATCGTTATAAAAAATATTACTGTCATAGTTAAATATTTTCAATAATTAAAATTATTTCTATTTGTTAGTTGGTACAAATTTAAGTGAATAAAATGCTTGCACTTCAAATCTAAATTAATAGAGAAAAGGTACTTATTTATTTATGAAACACTTAAATAAACATTTTAGTATGGTGGTGGTACTACCACTTAGATTATTGAATATCAATTCCTTGGTATATAAGACGTGTTAGCTTGATTTCATCCAGACCTACCTTTTCATAGATGAACTTTTTGGTAGTTTGGCTTTGTCGATAATTATAACCCTTAGTATTATTGCCACCTGTGCGGTTTAATTAACCTTAGTAATAGGTACTACGGATATGATGTCAAGTACTGTTTTTAATCGATACTAAATATTTTAACATTTTTAACAATATACATACTTGAGGTGCTATGAAAAGAGATTTTTATGACCTCCCTAAGGGGACAATTGCAGGAGAAAATTGTTGATTATGTCAATTTTTGACAGTCAAGAGTCGACCTCGAACTGCAACAATATGTTAAATTATGCTGAAAATTAATTTTTATTTTAATGAGAGGAACTTCTAAAAATATGTCAGCCTAATTTGATAACTTAAAGCCCATGATATAGTAAAAAAATAGTTTAGGAAAACTAAATGTATTTTATCTTCATTGATTTTGCAAGTGTGTGTATTTTTGTGTGCTTGATTTTGCAATGTTGATTATTACCTATTTATTGATTATTTCCTTTTTTTCATCCCATACGAAGAGCGGGTTTTCAGCTAGTCAATGTGAAAAAAGCAGAATGTACAAAACCTCACCAAATTTTGTATAAATACGTTCGAAGACAGAGCGAACCTCACTGTCTGACCCTTAAGCAAATGCCACAAAATTCTATCGAACTACTGGTTTTAACTCGATTTATTCGAAAAAAATATATTTGTTTCCGGATTCAACTGTGATGTTACGATAGATTTTTGTCATGTGACCAAGACGGTTTATTACAACAGCCAAGTTCGATCGATCTTTTTCTGATCAATCATAAAGAAGATATTTTCTGCCTTTAATGGTGGTGGTTGACAAAATCAGGTGGATAGGAAGATAGAATCTTTGCAAATTCTTTAATTCAACTCTGCGACATATTTATTTAAATTAAGCATTATTTGAACGATGGGACACATGTTCCATCTTCATTGATGCAGGCATATCAAATTACTCATTAACATTCATAAAATATGTTTGGGGGGAAAATCTAAAACTACAATTCAGTCTTAATCACTAGTCACTACTAACTCAAGACTTCAATTGTTTACTGCTAAAAATAAATTGAGATTATTTAATAAGTTAGGATTTCGTAAAAGAGTTAATTGAAAACTATATTACCTCTATACAGTTCGTACTGTTGATTCTGAAGTTTTCTGATGTATACGTAATTTAAATATTTAAAATATTCGAAATATTGAGAATTGCAAATTATTACATTATGAAATGCATATTAAATATATTTTTATCACTTTATAAAAAAAATAAAAGCGTAAAATCGTGAGAGCTAAACACTTAATAAGTGAAATCTTGAAAAAGAAAACTCCTTTCATAGTATCCGAAATTGATTTAAATAATTATCTTTAATGAAATAATTAAAAAATTTTTTTTTTAAAAATCATGTATAAAAATATTGTTAATGCTATAAAAAATTACTGATTTAAAGTAATATATCAGATGGTCAGATTTTTAGATATTTGATAAGACCGAAACATACTGAGCACACGATAATTCAAAAATAAAAGTTAAAAATTCTTCCCACTTTTCCTAAAATGCCTATGAGTCTTTTCATTGGCGGATAATGAATATGGCACACGAGACCTACTAAAAAGGATAAACTTTCTGTAAGGGTAAACCTTAGTCAAATTCAATTGTGACGTAATGTTGCAGTTGAATTGCAATAGCCAGTTAGAATCGAACAGCAATCGAAGGAATACGATAGCTTCGAATCAAAGATTTACGTTTCAATTACGGGGGAAAAACTCTCTGGAATCACTAGTTGTGTGCTTTCCCTATGATTTGTAAAAAGAAATTCTTATGAATGATTTGCTTGTTTGCAGCTCTAAGTAATTGCAAATTACTTTATTTCTCACGTTTTAATAAATTGATGTTGATTTTCTATACAATATTATCGAAGTGAAAATAGCGTTAACAATTTTACGAAGCATGTTGATGACTTCATCAAATCATATTGTAAAAGGTATATGAAACCAAGTGCTTATTGTTACTCTATTTTAAAGACGTGTTTCCATAAATTTAAATAATTGAAACTCTCAACAAGTGAAATAAAATAAATGTGAAGTTTTCTCTTAAGTTTTAAAACAATTGTGGCAAATTCTGAATATCACATTTCAAAATATACTATATGTATAATAAATCTTTCATTTGGTGAGTTGAACTTCTAATATATATTACGGTGAATATAAATGTATAAAACCACGCTGAGAGATATAGAAAACGATAAGAATAATTAAAGTTAAAGGTTGTGTATAAGGTTATATGAATGTGTAGCATAGTGATATTAAGGTTCTTAGCCGTTTTGGAAGCTGTAAAATAACTAACCTACTACAACCTACCTAAATAGAACCTACTACACATATTATAGGTATAATTTTATAGCTACACACACTAGTATAATAGGTTTTCATAGTGCTTATACTTATTATTCTAGTAGTATTAAATACATAGTTTAATTAAGCTTCAATGGTGTCAATAATACGATATTTTATTGCCTTTGAAATATGCAAAGGTAATAGTTCATTCACAAAAAATAATTATAAAAAAAATTAGTGTCGTTACCAATTATTTTCGAAAAATACAATTATTAAATTTAGTTAAATTTTTTGTCAAAATATTGTTATGTTGTAAATTGACTTGATTTTTTTGTTTAAATAATATGTCTTGTTTTGTTATTAATATGATTTGCTAATTAAAATCTTGATATATCTCAAACTTTTCTTTTGGAATAGCTTGACACGAACGCTAAAAAATGTCGGAAAGTGTCTAAGAAATATAAAAATATTTTGGTAAAATAAAATTAACTTCTAACATAATTTGGGGGATATATTTGTTATACTATTTGTACAATTAATTCTATATTTCTCAATTAATTAGAATTCTGACTATATACAGATGATTGTTTCTCACTTCCTGTACAAAACAACCGAAAGTTCCAAAGAAAATAACTCATAATAATAAATGAGCCGGAATGAAATTTAAATGAAGTATCATCAAAAGAGAATCATAAAGTAAAAATAAAAGGTTGCTGAAAAGGTTGTTATTACGGCAAGTATTTTCCGATATGCTGTTTGCGCAGATGTTCCTCTCATCTCAAAAGAATTTAATGTTTCTTCAGAAGATGCTTCATTTGCGCTACGAAACATTAAGCGCAAGATTTCCCATTACTTTTCTTTCATAGAAACAATAGCAAATGGTAAGTTTAGTGTAAGTAATCAATACTCAAATAGGTTAATGAAAAACATTTATTGAAAGTAGTCAGTGTTCTCCTTCATTCAAGGTGGATTATTTTTGCTGTTATTTTGGGGTTTCATTTTATTTCAGGAACAGTTTTATCGCATCTCAGCTGTTTGTTAATTTTGCATTATTGATATGTATGGAAATTGTTAAGAAATTACAGTATTTGAAGCTTATAATTGCACTATTGCAGGACGCTTATTATCGGACGCTTATCGTCACTCAAAATTACAATCACGAGAAAGGACTAAAATTAGATATCTAAAACATCTCAAAGTTTTCGGTTAAATAATACTACCATGGGAAATCTGCATCGGCAAATAGCAACTTAAATACGGATAGAGTCATTCAAAACAATTAGGTAAAAATCCTACAATGTCACCCCCAACGTGGGATTAACTCCATCAAGTCAACCTACCTTTCTCCGGAAGATCCGAGTTTCAATATTCAGTTACACCATATAATGTGAAAAGGAAATTATTTTTTGTTTTTATTTTTTTATTAATTCATTCTAAACGAGTACTTTTATCATTAAAAAAGTTAAAAATAAAAACAAAATCTTAGAACTGTTGGAGCTGTTTAAAATTCTTACATTTAAAATATATAGATTAGCACTTTTAGAATCCAATAGAAACTAAAGCATTTAAGATAAATTCTAAAAATTAGAGCTTAAATCCTTTTAGTAATTCTATTAATTAAAACCTGACAAAAAATTGTTCTTCAATTTTAAGTTGAGAACATTTTAATTTCTTAAAAAAATATTGCACAAAGAAAATATATTTATTTTTAACTATACAATTACTTCTATTTAAAGTCTTGACTTTTCGTCTGAATTCCGTATACAAAGTACTAAACAAAATTAATCTTTCTACGATTGAAAAAAACTAATAACGGTAACAAAACTGAATATAATTGGCTTTAGATAATTATATTTAGTTATGCATCAAATTAAAGCAAATCTTCTGAAGTTGTTATAATTTCTTCAAAGCCGAATTTAGAATCATAATATAATTAATATAACCTTAATATTACAGTGGGAAAAATAATTAATTTAATTTGAGTGTTGCAATATTCTCTCTAGAACATAAACTTAACTTAACGTTTATGATAGAATTAAGGCTCTAATTAAGACTCTAGCATTAATTAAAAATATATTTCCAGCAAAATCTTTTATACATCAACTCATCTTTCAAAACGCAAAAATGAGCTGAATAAAATCATCNTCTTTGTTTTTTTTTCCTTAAGGTTCCGGCGATCTCTTCTTCAATTTTGTTAAAATCAAGTTGGAAACTAGCTATTGACTTTGCTAAGAATTTCAAGAATGTACTATATAAAAAAATCCAATGACTGTGTCGCAGTTTTACATTGTTGTCAATACATTTTTATTGGCTGGAAAACCACACGGTAGGATCCAAGTTTTCCCGCATTAATTTTCAAATTGGATTGGTTCTCATCAGCTTCTAATTGATGTCTGCCATAAAGTTATTATTTTCCTATGATATTTTTGTTTCCCTCATAAAAAGATTAAAACTAAGTGTAATGTTATTATTGCGTTTTTGACTTTAATTGATTTCTGAATTAAGAGTTTAGGAGTTTCTTCTTTATTATTATTATTAGAATAATGTAATTCCATATCACATTTTAACGTAAAAGTACTTGAAACGGCGCCTGATCTAATTAACCGTTTTATAATTATTATTTTTAGTCTAAATTACATAAATGTACTAGCGTGAATTACGAGTAAAGAAATTCATGAAATGATTTAGAACTTAACTTTTCGCTTCATGCACAAAGTGATGAATGAAAAATTTTATTTAAAGTACATCCCTCTGTTTGGTCAGCAAAAATCTTAAATTACAGTTGTGAATTCACTAAATATGATATAACAATGTACATTTAATTTTAAATGTTATTTCAAATAACGATTACTTAGAAAAATGATTTATGTTCAGTTATGGATCTTAATAGTATCACAAGGGAAATATTTGGACATGGGAGCCAGAGGCACAAATGTTTCCTTCAATACATATATTTTTAGTATTATATGCAATAATTTCAACTGTTTTATGCCAAGAAGCAGCAATTATTGCGAAGCAATCATTGGGGTTGGAGAATTGGGGCAATGTCAGAGAACAGGGGGCTTAACCCCCCTAGTATAAAAAAAACTATGGAAATGTTACATACATTTCTAAAAATGAAAAATTGAAAAAAAAATCATGCATAAAAATGGTAAAGGTGTTTGACACGTTGGTCTTGAATCTGAAATTTATTTTGACTTCGTATTATATGGGTTATGTTTGAAGGATAATGAACTGCATTTCTTAAGCAGAAAATAGTCCTGTATGTCAATCAACTTTAACCAGTTTCAATATTCAGTTATACCATATAATGCGAAAAGGAAAATATATATTTTTTCATTAATTCATTCTAAACAAGTACTTTTATCATTAAAAAAAATAAAAATAAAAACCAGAACTTCGAATTGTTGGAGCTTGTTTTTAAAATGCTTACATTTAAAATACACTGGTTATCATAAATTAAGGAAAATTCACAAAAATCGCGATAACTCAAGAAATTACACATGGAATTTTATGAAACTTACCCACAATATACAACACATAGTAAGGTATTAAACAACATAAAAAGAAATTATCAGACATTAATAGTAGTATAGAAATTAGCACATGTATAAAATAAACAAATTGGAAGTATCGGTTTGCAATAGAAAAAGTACCTTTAATATGGAATATGATTGCCTCTAGAAGCAATACAGCACAAACAGCGATGTGTGATGCTTTCAATTATGCGGTCTATCAGTTCAATAGGAAGTGAGAGCCATTGCTCTTGTAAAGCAGTTGCAAGCGTGGCAAGGGTCTGAGGGGGCGGATTGATGGCAGATACACGCCTCCCTAGAGCATCCCAAACGTGCTCGATAGGATTCAAGTCCGGGGATCGAGCTGGCCACTCCATGCGAGTAATTGTTTCCTGTTGAAGATAATCATCAACAATGCGAGCTCTGTGTGGTCTTGCATTATCGTCCTGTAACAGGAAGCAATCACCAATTGCCCCGGCATATGGGCGCACATAAGCATCAAGGATGTTGTCTCGATAAACCTGAGCATTCACGGTTCCCCTTGGAAAGACATGGAGGTATGTGCGCCCTCCTAAGGATATGCCTCCCCAAACACAGACACTGCCTCTTCCGTATGCATCTCTTTCACGGATGTTTGATGGATGATAACGGGTCCCAGGTTCTCTCCATATCAAATAACGTCTACTGTCACTTTCTAGACTAAACCTGGACTCATCCGTAAAGAGAACAGGCCTCCATTGATCTGACGTCCAGTGGACATGTTGTCGGGCCCACTGCAAACGGTCTCTCCTATGGCGTGATGTGAGCGGCACGCAAATGGCTGGTCGTCTCGCATACAGACCACCTTCGTGGAGCCTTCTGCGCACAGTTGACGTTGACACCAACCTTCCGGTGGCTGCAGCAAGAGAGGATCTAAGATGTGTCGGAGTAGCGGTTCTATTCCTGCGTGCACTTAATGTCAAATATCGGTCATCGGCACTGGTCGTAACAGTTGGCCGTCCTTGACTGAACCTCCTAGATGCCGAATCTGTGGTTTGAAATTGCCTCCAAAGTCTATGAACCACAGATGGACTCACATTTAGCCATCTGGCCACTTCTGATTGACTCTGCCCTGCCTCTAGTCTCCCGATGGCTCTCCATCGTAGTTCTTCAGGCAAATGATGCCTAGAGGTCATTATTACGAATTGGCTATCTCAGATTTTCAATGTCGCAATCACAGTAAAATTTGTGTGCTTTCTCTCAAACTTGGACTTTTATGCTCCAGGCAGATGACGTAAGCCGAGTGCAGCGCCACTAATTTGCATATTGCAATTTTACTCAGCTACTCTTAGTGGACAACATATGCAAATTTTGCACGGTTTGGCTTACTTTTGAAAGAGTTATCGCTATTTTTGTGATTTTTCCTTAATTTATGATAACCAGTGTATATAGATTAGCACTTTTGGAATCCAATAGAAACTAAATCATTTTAGATCAATTCTAAAAATTAAGGCTTAAATCCTTTTAGTAATTCTATTAATTAAAACCTGACGAAAAATTGATTTTCAATTTTAAGTTGAGAACATTTTAATTTCTTTATAAAAATATTGCGCAATGAAATTATATTTATTTTTAACTATATAATTTCTTCTATTTAAAATCTTGACTTTTCATCTGAATTCTGTATACAAAGCACTAAACAAAATTAATCATTCTATGATTGAAAAAAAACTAATAACGGTAACAAAACTGAATATAATTGGCTTCATTTAATTATATTTAGTTATGCTTCAAATTAAAGCAAATCTTCTGAAGTTGTTATAATTTCTTCAAAGCCGAATTTAGAATCATAATATAATTAATATAACCTTAATATTGCAGTGGGAAAAATAATTAATTTAGTATGAGTGTTGCAATATTCTCTCTAGAACATAAACTTAAGTTAACTTTTATGATAAAGTTAAGTCCTTAATTAAGACTCTAGCATTAATTAAAAATATAATATTTAAAGCAAAATCTCTTATACATAAACCCATCTTTCAAAACGCAAAAATGAGCTGAATAAAATCAAAACGCACACTTTCATTAAAAGAGATGGGATGAAAAGATTTATGAAAGGAAGATGTTTAAGATTAGGTAAGTGTTCTGTAATAAGTATATTAGAGTTTTATTTTTTTTTCTCTTTTCAAAATATTAATTCTAAAATATGAATCATTGAATATAATAAACGCACAGATTGATTTATATTTTCTTTTTCTGCTTCATCAAGCAAATAATTTTGAAAAGAAGGATTAGTTTTAATAAACGAATTAATACTTGAAGCGATTAAAAATAAATTTTTATTGCATACTAGATTGCTGATTAAATGCAGTTAATTATTTGAAATTATGGAACACATCTGTGATTTTAATTACATCAGTAATAGTAAAAGAAAACATAACAGAAATTTAACGTTAGTTTTGTATGATGTATACATAATTAGTTATCTTTTAATGAATAATTAACTTAAATATTATTCGATGTAGTACAATGCTTGATGCAATAAATTTAAGTATAGCTTATATACTGTAAGAAAGAATTTATTAAATGAGAGAATTTTTTTTTAAATAGCTCCGGAACAAATGATAGTCGGATTTCAAAACCACTTATATTAAAAATTGAAATAGCATATATTCATGTTTGAGCAAAACGTAGAGTGCGAAATGTACGAGAGAGATGTTCGTTGGCTGCGAGCAGAATTGGAATCCAATTCTCCAGCCTCTAACAGCTTCTTACTTTGCCCTGGTTTGTGGTGTACAACACTGTTAGAAATTTCTTGGAAAAAAATGGCTAAATAACAATCTATTTAATTGTTATTTTACCATATTTTAACTAAACAGTGAAATAACCATAAATATGATGACAATCAAACTATTAACAATGAGAAAAATCGTTTATTAACTGTTTTTACCTAAAACGGTTAAATAACCAGAATTTCATTGCATCAACTAAGCCCACCTAATGAAGCAACTTAGTTCCTTACAGCTACGTACGTATTATAGCCGAGAGGTCTAACATGTCGATCTCATGACCGACAGAGCTGGGGTTCGAGTCCCTGCGTTGACAAAGCCAAACCCTTTAATACACGGAGAGTTTTCAGTGTACCGCCTGCTCCAAATTGCGCCCTGCACTCTCCAATGCTTATTACCTAACGAGAGGCCTAGCTCCTGTGGCCAGTTAAATTTTTTTTTTTTTTACGGTTTTGAAAGCTTTGTAGCTGTAAATGGTTAAGAATCCGTATTATATTGTAATGATGGTTTTATTACCATACTAGTTGTAAACGTTTTCAAAACCGTAAAGGCGAAAAATATTCTTTACGGTAAATTTTACGGTTAATCGAATGGACAGTATGCTACCGGTTATTTTACTATAATTTCAGAATGAAAATTCTACCAGTGAACTGCGTTGGTTAGAGCATCCTTCTACGTTCCCTAATGTTCTCGGTTCGAATCCTGAAGCTGCCGAAGAACATATTATTCACAGGTTTCATCTTCCACATGTATTTTGCTCAACATTTATTTCTGTTCAATTCATTCATCCTGTCCAATTCAGTCATTCTGCTCAGTTAATTCATTCTGTTCAATCCATTCTGTTTTAATTTTGAATACAAACGGTTTTCAAATTCGTTTATTATTTGTTTTTGAGCTATTTTAACGCATTTTTGTTGAATTATGAGTAAACACATTTTGCAGTGTAGTGCTAAAACAAGCTCGGATAATTTTAATAATTTTGAAGAAATGGCAAGGCGTCTAATTGCTTATTCAGATTTTACAATACAGAATTACAAAAGAGATTAACTCATATTGAATTTAATAAACATACCGATTTTTTTAATTTCTATTTGTTAAACAAATAATTTTAGAAAATTGTTCGAGAAAACTATCATACGAGAAAACTAGAATTTTTTATTGTTTTTAAATATGCATTTATTCTGTATAAAAATAAACAATGGGCAATAACTAATTCTTGTAAATGTTTCCAAAAATCATTAAAATTCTACTAGGCTTAAATTAAGCTTTAAGTTACTGTAAGATAAATGAGAAAATAAGCATAAGAATTAGTAAATTTCACTTACATGACAGTTATATTTATGAGGATCGTTTAGATTTATTATTTGAGCCTTTTGATTATTTCAAATTTCTTACCTTAATTTTTGAAGCTAATAATTTTTTCCTGCGTTCTTCTTCTTCAAATATTGATGTTCTTTAATGAAATTTGAAAAACTAGAAATCCAGGGAAAATAATTCGAGTCGGGCACATCAAAGAAATTAATCACAGGAGGAAATTTTAGAAAGTTTTTTGGAAAGAATACACTTGCAAAATAGTATTCTCGTCTGATCTATAATTAAAATTCTGCCATGGACGTAAAACAATCAAGGTTTTTAGAGAACACAAAAAGTAAAGTAATTTTGAAGTATTTTATCAAATGCATATAAAGCTTGATCTATATACAAATTTAAAAAAAGGTAAAGCTTCATACACAATAAATAATTCACCAATTATGTTCAGTAATCGGGACGAAAATATCCAGTCTCTCATCTTACAAATCAATTATTGCAAGTAAAGCTATCATTATCAGAAATATTTGTAAATCATTAAATAAGGGGAATTTCCAAAATTTTAAATATTTTTAGTGTTTGATTTTTTTTTCAAATTTCAAAATTCTGCATATTAAATTTCTTAAAATATTTACAACTAATTGATGATGTTGAACTAGGGAATAGTTAAGTTATTGCTAATTTATATGAAAACAAAATAATTTATTGCATCAAATATAAATTTTTTTTCTGCGGCCCTCTCATAAAAAATTTGAGCACCTCTAACAAAAAATTTTCGTTTTATTTCTATACACACTGAATTGTTAAAAAAACATCCATGGAAATAAATATAGAATAAAATTCAAGTTTCTAAATAAAAAAATATAATGTGAGCTGTTTTGTAATTTTGAAAGACCCTCATTTTGTTGTTCAGTAGACAATTAAGCATGATTACACTTACCGCAGATTCAACCTCTATATTATATAATAAAATATCCAACATAAGAAAAACCAATAAAAACAAAGTTCGAATAAAACATGCAGTTTTTCTCTCTATATATATGCCTTTCGGGAGTCAAAATCTCCCAGAACGATATTTTCTACAAAACTTGAAATTGTTTTTAAGAAGATATCAAATATTCTGCGCAATGTAAATATATACAAACGCCAAGCCGAGCAAAATATAAAATGGCATCGATTGTAGATCGTAAAATATTTTAAAACATTCAAAATGGATATGTTTGGGAATATCTCAAGCAAAAAAATAGTACACTGACAACATTTGAATATCTAAAGTGGCTGAAATGTCTCATACATGCAAACATAGTAAAAGTCTTTCCGTTTTATTTACTTTCGGAGGAAATATAAAACGCGTTTTCTTGCTTTCAATGCCATTAACTAATTGAATTTAAACTTTTGCATCGATGTATTTAAATAAATATTTATATAATTGTTAGTGTAACTCATGCTGAATAGTTTACTGATAACTAGATTACGGTATGGAGTTTTGTGGTTGTTTTAGGAAAAGATGAAGTCTCTGAAGAATACAAATTCCTATAAATGCAGCCTTCCGTGGGCTCACCTTATAGGCAATATCTCCATGATTACCATGCATACAGTTTACTTCAAGTGGTCATACATACGTGCGGTTCTTTACCAAATTTACTATAGAGTTTTCTTTAATCTTAAATTTCCAAGATTTAATTTTTTAATATCAATAAAATATTTATAGCATGTCATTTAACATGGCTCTCTGCATTAGAGTAAAGAAAAGCAGAAATGTAGCTTCCAATCCATTGCATGATATGATATATGAGATATATTAAATTCTAAACTTGTAAGTTTTGAAATAAAATAACTTTTAGAGTTTTATATATAAAGGCTGGCATTAAAGAATGGTGGTTTTACCTGCGATATAGCGAACGAAGCGGCATTAAAGTATGTATATGACTGAAACAATTGACATTAAAATACCAAAACAAAATTTAGTTGATTTCAATATTAAATCTATTTAGAATGTATTATTTTCTGTTTTTTAGAATCTATTACTTTCTGTTAGAACATATTTTTTCCCAAAACGAAACACACAACGAAACGAAAGCATACTAATATAGAAACAAGTAAAGCGACGATTATTTATGGTTAGTTTACTAGTACTGGTGCAAGTGACGATTATAGCTATTTCGAAAGGGGGAAAGGAGGTAAAATTGAAGAAATACCCTCAGATTCTTTTATAAAATAGGGTAATCCTATAGGGTGGACCCTATTTAATAAAATAGTTTTTTATTAAATAGGGTCTACATAAACGCTCACATTATATATGTACTGCAGACTTTTAAAAGAGTAATAATATATATATATATATAGATAGATAGATAGATAAATCGTAGAAATTGTCAGAAATAAAACAGAAATATTTAAAGTTTTATTCATTTTGACAACGAAAATATATTTTTAACCTAATAAAAAATATGATATCTAAATTATATTTACTAAATGAAATTGCCAATTCATATCCCTGGAGTATTCCTACATCCTTTGTTTTCTGTAAACAAAAGAAAAAGATAATGAACTAAACCCTTACAATAAAATGATTTTTAAACAAATAATTTTTATACAAATATCTGTAAAGTTGGCTTAAATTAAATATTTTTCCTATTAAAATTAAGATAAAAAGAAAATGTAATTAAAAAAATTTTTTAAATTGTTTTTTCACTTGATTTTCTTTAATTAATAACTTTACTTTATAGTTAGTATTAGTTTTCTTTTATTAATTCTGGTCATACATTTAGGAGAACTGTAAGAAAAAAGTTAAATTTATTTTTTCTTTAAAGTTATATAAATGGTATGCCTAGCTAAGAAAATATATTTTAACTGAGTGCATTTATCAAAAAAGAATAGAGCATACTTTTCGTGGTGTAAATTAAAGCAAAAGAAAAATAAATCGTGAATGAAACACAAATGAAAATACAGAAATAAGTATACAGTAGTTCCGGTTTATAAACAAGAACATTCCTCAATGTCGAAACACTAAGTGACGGTCAAGAAGTAATGAAGAAAAAAACACGTGTAAAGCGGATTAACCAATAGGGACAGGGGACAAATTTGAGCAAAGAAATAACAATGACGAAATTTGAAACAAGCGTGAAAAAGATTTTACGAGATCTTCAGCATCAGATTAAATTATATTGAAATTCCAATGATTGCGAAACGGTAGAATGCTAGAAAGATCATTATTTGAACTAACTGAAACTTTCAAAATATGAAATGATTCTCAAAAATCTTGTTCGGTAGATGATCAAGTTCAGTTTTGAAAGATTTCAGAAGAAAAAGATTTAAAACCAGTGAACTCCAACTTTGTACTACAATAAAAGTATTGCCACTAGAAGGTGGAGACAAAATTGAAACAAGATGCTTAGCTAATTTTAGGAAGCGGTTCAAATATTATAAATAAAAAGTGTACAAGGAGCACTAATGTAATGTACTTTAGGTAAAGGGTAAAACCTAGCACAGTAAGAAGTATTAGGTGTGAAAGAATGAAGATAATTACCGATTCCATACAACGCAATAATGCTTAGATCTTTAGCTAATGTCCTAAATGGACCATACTCAAATTATGTTTAAGATTCCTTTAAACTTTAACAACTGCTTGGGCCTGTTTAGGCCTGGAAATACAATCCGACCACCGTTATGTACTTTAGTAATAACAATATCCGAGTTAGACATTAAAGATTTTAATTCGGAAAGGGAAATTTTGCTAAGATTATTGGCAGAAGATCTAGAATTTAAATTAACAGTATTAACATTAACTGAGAACAAAAAATTTAAAATCTCTCTAAATAGGTGCAATAATTTTGGGTACTGAGGGTCGGCAGGGTTGTTATTAAAATTTGTTATAAAAAGTTGTTATTAAAATTTAAGCAGCTTCAGTTGTTATTTTTATGCTTAGCGTAAGTGAGATTGGCAAAAGAATTTTGATTAACAGGTTAGAAAATAATAGGTTTAGGAATATTGTTAGATTTGAGCCATTTACTGAATTTCGTTTCCGGGAAAAATTTATGTTAAGAGTTGAATTAGTCAGTTCTTAGTCAAGATCGTTTAGCAGTTGAGTCAACATTGAGATCAGAATTACTGATATTATTGTGTATGTCATATAATCCATGCCCAACTGAAGCTGATATATAATAAAATTTAGTAAATTTGATATAATTTGTTAGTTGAATAATGATATCTTTATGGCATAAAAAACCATTTGTTCAAATAGATTTACTATATACAGTTTTTTTTTTATAATAAATATGTCGTTATGAGATCTATAATTTTGAAAACCAGCTTTTCTGTAAACCATTATCATATGAATAAAAAAATTATATAATGATATTTTAGTTTTACTACCAGAATTGTGTTTTCTTAACCTGAAATGCCTTTGCCATATAGTACGGTAATTTTACCAGATTTTTTTTTCTGGTTAAGCTATCTATACTCTGCTGATGGACAACACTTTTTTATAAGCTTGTAATTTTTCTTTTATTATATGCTTAATATTATAAATTTTTTTTAATACCTAACAGAATAATTTTAAATATTACTTTGGGAATGCAAATTAATTATAAACATTGAATTATCTTGCACGAATGAAAATGCTTATCGGATAATTTAAATACGAAATAAAAATTCAATGTTGTGAAATAAAATATTCCGTAGTTTAAATTTAGATACTGAATATAAGATACACTTATAGAAGTTAAAATATTGTCTACGAATTCTTGTAATTTAAATTTATGTTTTGAAGTAATGGTTAATTTAAAGTTAATAAAATAAATTTTAAATAAAAAATTTAATGCGGTGAAAATTTTAAATCAAATTATTGTTTTTAACGTAAATTTAAATAATTTAAATTTCAATGTCATGATTATATCAATGAATTTTTTTAATAATAAATTATTGTTTAATCATGCATAATTATATTTTACTTATAGTAAAGCGTTAACAATGAATTGAAAAAAAATAATTACGTTCTTTTTTTACTTATAGAAATTAAAACCCTTAGAAATATCGTTATATCATAGGATCTTTGTTTTATTTATTTAAAAAAAAATTTGCAAAAAAAAAATTGAATTTACTAAACCTTTCAAGAAAGTATAGTATGGTACTTTTAAGGGATCCTGTGAATAATATTGGATAATTAATGGGTTTTTTATACTTAATAAAGGTTAGAAAGTTTTTCGTATATATTACTCCACTGTTTTTTTAAAAAAATAGTAGAATAATTTTAGAAAATATAATTTTGTTTATTTTATTTATTTATTTTGACCCTGCCAAGTAATATTTTTGTATACGATATAATAACGCATCTAAATACCAATTTTACAGCTTTAAAACCTTTGCCCTTTCGTAATACAAAAGGATTTCAAAGTGATAAAATAATGCAAGGAATAAATTTGAATTGAATAAAGAAAGGGATAAACAAAGAAAGCTTGAGGAAAATTCTATTTCACCAGAGAATAAATTTAACTATCTGATTAAGATTTGACAATTTTCCATTTACAGGAAAGAAACTGCACCAACCCACATATGAAGTTTACTGTAATCTATTTTTATTTTATTATTACAGTAATTTCTATATGCAATTAAGATGTGAAAATCAATAGGGATTTAAGATTTAATATTAAGTGATTTATATATAAATTTAAAATTTTATTTTGTAGAGAATAAAAAAAAGAAAACAAAATGTCTAGACCAATTTTAAATTAACAAAAATAATTAATATGCTTTAAAAAACTGTGTTAGTCACATTTAAAAAATCGGAAGTTCTTGGCTGTTCCATGGACTGCAAAATTCAGTAGAATTTAGAAACATGTCAAAACAAAATACCATTTATCAAAATTGATATTACGTCGGTCTACTTGAAGGGAATTATTCTGGTTTATTTAAGCAGGAAGAAAAATTTTACAAATTGATATTTGAAACATATAAAGAACAATAAAATTACAAAAATGTTAGATACCCATGAATATTCATGCTCGAAACCTTATTAAAGATGGATTTGAAGAATAGCAGAATAATATTGATGTATTTATTGAATCTTTTTTATGATGCAAAATAGTAATTTATATTTAGTCTCATGATGAAGACTAAATAGTCATATTTCTTGTAACTATTCACAAGCTGCAATTTGTTAAGAATACAAGGAATCAAAACAATAATTCGCACATTGTTTTACATATCAGAACAACAGTTTGCACCTAGTTTTACGATGGAAAAATCCAGTTTGATTTCTTTTAAGATTAAAAATAGCGACGGGAAAAATATTTGTGATTCAAACTATAGTAGCAATATATTTTAATTTATGACAATAAAGAAAATTTCAACTATCATTAATTTCATTTCTGCCTATTTCATTAAACTTTCAATTTATATAAACGTTCAGTAAGTAAACAAGAAACATGGATATATGAATTTATTACGCATAGTTGTAAAGAAATAGTTATTATTTTACAGTTTTTTTCATACTATATTTGACTATGTATGGCAGACAAAAACCAAGAATTTAAAACTCAAAATAGGAAACGGGATACAACATTTAGCAGGAGTTGATTTTAATCTTATAAAAAATACAAGTTCCATCCAAAACAAACAAAGAATGCAATTTTTATTCAATACATTTCAAATTTTAACAAAACATATGTAGCATTAATATAAGCTTGTGTTCAAATTTTTAGAAAAAATTATAATTAGTGCTTAAACTTATCACTGAAAGTATGATTTTTAATTGTTGATAATTAAAAGATTCCCTGCGAACGAATTTCAATTTCTTAATTTTTACCTAATTACGATGTTTTTTGGTTGTGAAATAAATTTAAATGGCTGGTTAAGTGAAAGTTAATAACTAGAGTAATTTTTTTTATTTTTTTCACCAAACCATTCTGAGAAAAATAATCTTTAAATTTAGTCAATTGTTAAAAAAATTAAGTTATGATATTGAGTTAAAGCAACTTAAAATTAAAAAAAGAAAAAAAAAAACATCAATCTGCACCAAAAATTTTTTAAGGTTGAGAGAACATTGAAAATTTTCATAACCTGAAAAAGCAACTATGCCTACCTAATATTAATATACAGATCCTCACGAATTCAAACTTCTTTACTCGATAAAGAAATCTCCTATGTGATTAATATTGGTTGTATATCACTTAGTTAAATATAAATTTCCTTAATCATTAAATAATGGATTCTTGAAGGATTTTTTTCAGTCAGAATGTCCAACGTTCCCTTAAGCTGATTTTCTTCCATTATTTGTTAAAGAGTGTTTAATTTACTAATTAAAATTAACTATTATGAAAAACTGTTATTTTCAGCGAATAATTTGGGAAAGTGGTACACAAGAGTGGAAAATTTCTTGTTTCCGGATAGAGCTTTCAGCAGCCAGCATGCAAAAGATTTAAAATTAATGTAAGAAGTTTTTTTTTCTCGTTCAATGCTGTTAAATTGTATTGGGCTCCAAATACGATATTCTGGTATTGTATTGAATAATATCATATTAGGTAAATTATTTACATTTAATTGGTTAAACTGATTAAAATCTCCATTCATTTCAAATATATAAAATTGGAAATGAGAGTCGACATACATCACGCACTCAAAAGTAGGATTTTCAAGAATTTTTACAAAATTAAATTTAACTCTCTTAAAGAGTCTATTATTTTTGGCAATTGCTGGGGCATTTTCCATATTCCTTGTCTTCACGACTTAGGCTACACAGGACAAACCAGTCGTGATTTAAAATTTAGACTTGAGGAAAAAGAGAGCTATGTCCATTTTCAAAAACGCGAGAAATCAGTAATTGCTGCAAATTTTCGGAATCTTAGGCATAAATTGAATGTAGACAATGACAAAATTAATTCTATCCCAATTAGCTCAATTTCATCCTTCATCATTAGTTTATCTTGGAATCTTGCTTTATTTATATGATTCATGATTCCTTTGTTAACGTCATTAGTTCTTCACCACCTCTCCACAGCTCATAAAAATGCATTTAACCCTGATTTACCCCTCTCAAATACTGTGGTTTTCCTTGTTTTGTTTTTCCCTTTTTTTTTCTCTCGGCTACTGTGGTTTTTTTTATTTTTGTTCGTCTTTTTTTTCAATTTTTCTTTGGAAACTTTAAGATTTTAATTCAAATCACTTGTGTTTCATCTCTTTCACTTCTGGGAAGTTTAAAAATGGGTGCTTATTTTTTTAGAGTTTATCGACTGTCATTTCTAATTTGTATATTTCAGAAGCAAAAGAAGTTTTTTATCAAGTAATATCTTACCACTTTAGTTATTTGAGACTATTTAATTAATTTTATTGTTTTAATTTTATTTATGAAAAATTTAAATATTTTAGAAGTATATCGTAAGAGAAGTTAAATTCATTTTTAAATTAATAATAAATTTAATTCTATATTGTTAGCTAGAAGTATTTTTTAATTAAATTAAAGCAGTTTATTAAACTATATTGAATATTGTGTTCTTAATTTTTTTTAAATGTTATGATATAAGGAAAATTTTGTCAAATCATCTATCACCCTTAAAAATATTTTTGCATTACATTGAAAATGTAGTTAACCTACACATAGAAGAACATGAAAAACTTAAATAGCTTGAAATTTTTGCAGTTGTATTTTTAATCAAACTATTTTCCAACAAAGCAATTTGTAACATCTTCGTAAACAACATTGTTGTCTGTATTTCTACGTAAGAAAAAGATAATGATGAGAATAATGCTAAAAAATATGTGCTCTAAGTGAAAAAAGAAAGCTCGGTAAAAACATTGCATTAAAAATTTTGTTTACCGTTGAGTACTCTGTTTTTTATGAGAAACTTGTTACAGAAAGTAATAACTTCCTGTAAAAAAGAAGCTTACAGATATGTTTTTGCTGCTAAAAGAAACTCTTATTACCTTTTAGAATGCGTGATTAGAAAAAAGTAAAATGCTTTTAAAGAAAATTAATTCTCATGCTGAGTGCGTAACTTCAAAAAAGTTTTAAAAATACATTAAAACTCACTTTACTTTTTCAATGAAATCACTTTAATTTAAAAGATTATTTTGCTTTTTTTTAGAGTTTATTAAGTAGAATAAGCAAATGATTCTTCTAGTTGAAGAGGGAAATTTTAAGACAAACATAACTTAAGAAAACACGGTCTTAATATAAAACAAAAATGTTTGAAGTGATTTTTGCAGGGGAAAAAACTGAGTAACCACAAGTTTTTAGCAAATTAAGTATTTGCTTTGGGGTAATCATAAAAGAGCTATTTGCTTCATTAACTATGAAAACTTTTCAATCGAATTTTAAAACCTTAATTATGTAATAGAAATTTAATATTCTTTTTGGATATAAACGCATGGCGTTATTTTTCATCTGATGATTTATAAAATCAATCTTTAAAAGAAATTATTTACGTCATTTAGTTTAATAAATGAAGTAAATAATTTCCTTAATCAAAATGAATAAATGTAGATCACGATACAATTATGATTAGCTGTAAAAATAATGTCTTTAAGAATATTTATTTTCTTAATGACCTGTTTTATTCTTTTTTAACTTTGAAATGTTCAGACAGCTATCTTAGTTAATGGAAATAAAGATTAACAAAGAATTACTAATTGGACTGAAAATATTTTTTAACTCTTATTATATATTAGACAAATTTATAAATTTTGAACCTAATCCAGAAGACAAAATAATTACCGGATAATGCACTGAAGTAAATTAGCCTTTGTTAAATACTTTAATGTAGAACTATACTTCATTTGCGTTGCATAGGGAGGAAAATTACGAGAACCTTCTGCGGCTTGTCCTATGACATAAATTTTAAACCTATGATTTTCCATTACTGAGAATACTTTCAGTCAGCTATTTGTTTGGTGTGAGCTGTTATCAGAGTTCATTTTGACCAGCCATCTCTCGGATTTGAGCCTTGATCACTTCATTACTAGCAAGCTAGCTATCCACTGAGCCGCAACTATGCCATTCGGACAAAAACAACGAATTTGCTGCTCACAGGTCAACCCTCTATTTCTTAACACCAAGTTGAAATCGTAAGTGGTCCTTTTCAAAGTACATCAATGAACTCTTCGGGAGTGGGCCGTGGGAACAAATGTTGTGCTGATCCTACATGATCCAAATAGTATGGCACTCTGTCGCTGACATCAACAGAGAGTATTCTGTCAATGATTCCTACGGATTGCCTTATAATACGAGTTCTTGAGATTTGACCAAATTTCTTATCAACCATTAGTAAAGAAAGTGATATAATTAGTGATCCAACAGGATTCAAACAGTAGGGCAATCTGTCGCTGACATCAACAGACAATTTTTTACCAACGGATCATTACGGATTGCCTTATTCTACGGATATCTTGTCATTTGACCAATTTCGTATCAAGAATTAGTAAAGATGCCAGCATGTTTTCCTCCTCTTTTTCTGTAATAAATTTAACTTTCTAGATAAGTTGTGACGATTCCTGGTTCTTCTTTGATATAAAGAGGTTATAAGCAGAGGGATGTGCTGCTTAACAACTTGATCACCCGAAAAGTCGTTCAATCACTATGCAGAAGTAATATTTTACACATGGCCGAAAATGAAATGCTGCAATTTGCAATCAAGACTCTTACAATTTCAAAGTTGGAGAAATGGAAAAGATAAAGGAAGTAAAGCAATGAAGTTTCACATTATACTAAATGGGAGTTAGGAAGGGAATAACAAGAAAGTTAATTATATAACAGGTTCATTTTAGCTAAGTACAAAAATAGTTTATTTACAACTCTCGAAATTATGAGCACAAAAATCAATCACGAAAAATAAGATGATTATTTTTTCAGTAATAGTAGTTATATGTAATTGAATGTGTAATTAGTGTAATTTGATTTTGTTTTGTTTCAGAGCCGATTCATACGAGAAGATGCCCGTCTCTTGGTAGAGAGTTAAACCACATTCAAATAACATATTTAACATTCAAGTTCGTACATTCTACACGAAATAGACATTATTAAATAGTCACTTTAGTCAACGGAGCAATTTAAAGGTGCTATGTTTCTTTAAATAATATTTTTGTAGTCTTTATTGTTTTATTCAAATTCGAAGATGACAGAGATATAATTTCGTGATATTATTTACTTAGTAAAGAAAACCACATAACTCTCAAACTGTTAGATTTTTGTATTCCGACCCATGGTTCAAGCATAAAGGGAAATTATTAATTTTTTAATCTGCATTATTTATTAATCTTTTCTGTGCAATCTGAATGAATCATTTATTCCCCAAAAGTCAGCCAAGACTTAATAAAATTTTTAAAACCCAATTTTCAAATTTATTATTGCTACAAAACATAAATATGAACCCTGTGATTCCAATACAGCCAATATGTATTTCCTAGCTTTTAAAATTTCGTTCATATCATACATTTATTTTTTTTAATCATTCTTAATGAAATCACAATTAAATGATCATAACTACAATTTTGAATATGAATAATTGTTTTATAAAAAGTGAATATAAATACTTTTATTTTTTTAACACTCAATGTAACGGTTAACTTTCTTTTAAACTCAATCCAAGTATAAGACTCATTGACTGTCTCGCCTATTCAAATATCAAAATCTAATTCTAAATCTATTCTTAAGCTACATGATTTCTCAAACCACAAAAACGTTTCGCTACAGGGTTATATTAAATTCTCATGGTATTTATAGTGGCTAATCTGAAGCTTGATTATTTCAAATTTAATATTAATAGCGCCAATTTAGATTTTTTTAAATCAATTTTACCAATCGATAACTCCCCAACTATGGATCTTTTCCCATGCTCCTAAGTGCCCATTACTAACTATTCATACACTGAAAAATTAAAAAAAAATTGTTAAGAACTGGATGAATTTTGGCTGCCCGATAGCCCCATTAGACTGATCGTTAATAAAAAAATCTTCGTTTTAAAAATATATGTGCTTATTATTTTATTATCTGCTTAATTTGGTCATTTGCGTTCTTTTCAAATTCTCCCTAAATAAAGCAATGCTTTATGTATATATGTGCAGCAATCCCTCTTGACTAAAACGGAAATGTACAACAACAATCTTCTCTACCAAAACCAATGTTTTCATAAAATTCGATAACTGCCTCCACAAACACATTATTTCCAAAGCCCCAACATTTTTGAAAAGCATTAAAAAATATTACCATATATGTAAAAAATATTGCTCACTTACATTCCCTAGTAAAAAGTGAATGAGCATATTTATTTGATTAACGGCAATAAGTAAGAGGTAATTTGATTTATACATTGAAATAGTTAAGATTCGGAGATATAGATGCAAACTTCAATACCAAAGACTATTACATGAACTATTTCTTTAACTATCTTTCAGAATTCAATTTTAGCGAAAATAAATTTTTCAAACACATTATTTAGTTAAGTCCTGATGGCAATGTCAGATCAATATATTCAATTTTTATTATTTTTGGTGAACATTTACTTGGTATATTTATTTTATTCACATCCTTTTTATAACTTTAAAAATAAAAAAAAATAAAAAAAAAACTTTCCATTCGACGATAATGTATTTACACAAAAGAAAAATGGCTGAAAATGCCAGTCTTATGATAAATGAATCCAAATATCCGTTTTAGGGCACTTTTGAAAAAAAGTGAAAAATTTTTATTTGATTCAGATAGAAAGATTTCAGGAAACAAACTGAAGATGAACCTTATTTCACACCTCTATATGGTAACTATTATCCGCTATAGAATAATTTTTTTATACATATAGAATGCAAATTTGTAAACATAAAAATTTTATATACTCAAAGTTAAATCCATGAGAAAGCCTTATAAAATAATGTATATTTAGTACAATAGTACTATCCAGGAAAACTGTGTAAGTTTGAAATATAAAATTTATGAATTGCTTTAGTTATGATTATAAAAGTAATGTCTAAGTATGATAAAGTGGCTACTAACGCTATGAGATTACGAAAGCTTATAGCGACATCTGTTGGAAAATTAGAAAGCTGGTATTTTTTTTATCTCAATCATAATATTAGATAGTAAAAAAAGAATAGCAAAAAAAAAACCTAAGTCAAAAGAATTATTATTATTTTTTCATAAAAATTTAAATATCATCACGCTATGTTTAATAATTTATTGCGGTTATAAAAATAACAACTTAAGTAATCGATACAAGTTACTAGGTCATTGATTGATTTTTGGCACAGGGAGTTCAAAAACACTTGTTTTCCTTCGTAATTTATTATAGTTCTCCCGAAAAANATCTGTAGTCATCTCGGTTAAATATTATTATTATTTTCTTCGTAAAAGTGTGAATTGAATTTGATCTTTTTATTTTTAGCTGTTCTCTTTGGCAATTTTGACAGTTAACTTTTGTTCCTTGTTTAAAATATTTGAGATGCGCATATTATATTTTAATTTAGATAAGAGGGGAAAAAACCTTTGATAAAATTGACTTATCGCATCAAAAACATTTTTTTCCCCGTATTGGTGAATTTATTAATTTATTGCTCATTTAGAAAACCATGTTATAGTATGTAAAAGAGGAACGCAGAGAGTTCCTAGTACATATATATATATATATATATATATGTATATATAAAGAGAGAGAGAGAGAGGGAGAAAGTTGTCACTTGGGCCTCGATCTATTAAATATTTTTGCGATCTTTGCTACGGCATTTCACGGAAATCTGGTAAGTGTTGTAAAGCCATTATTTCTTTTTTCACAGAAGGAAGTTTCCCATGTTGTGTTTTAAGATTTCTCGAAACATATTTCTTCTTCGACTTTGGGGAATTGTAACACATATTAAATTTCTTTCATTTCGAGGAGAAAAGATATAAACTGATAGAATGTATCTTCTGGGAAATTTATTTTACGTGAAACTTTAAAACAAACTTTTTGTTAAAATTATAAAACAACTTATAAGTGAAGCTGTACTTCGATGGTTCTGCCCTCTCGTAAAAAAAGTTTTAGCGAATAATATGCAGAGTTTGTTACAGTTGTTCAAGACTCTAAGGTTCTGCATTGGACAAAATATGCGTAACTGTCATGTTTTTGCATCCCTCTCTCGCCGAATTTTTTTTTTTAATTTTAGCTAGATTTATTCAGTTTCGCTATTTATCGTTCGCTAGGAAAATTTAGTTCAGTTTTTGTAGTTTTGGTTTTCTTAACCGAGTGTGGCATTTCTACCTTTAAATTAATTGATTGATACTTTAAGAGCAATTTTTATTTAACTGTTATCGTCAAGGGGTTATGTATCCCCAGCATTCTATGTTAGCGTCATTCGATGAATATGCGTTACCTGTGAAGGGGATCTTTCTGTAGTTAAATTTTTATTTTTTGCCTCCGTCTTCCACTGTGTGTCTTTATTTTATCGTAATATTTTTTTTGAAATAATCAAGCAAAGTTTTAAAAAAAGTATAGAGAAATCAATTAACAGTTTCCTCTTCTTTTGTTTTTCCAAGTTAGAAAAATGTTGTTAAAAATTTAGACACACAGCCTGGAAGACGGTACGTGCTTCCTATTTTTTTTCTTGGTGAGTTACCTTTTTTTAGCCACAGAAGCGTGTGCATGG
This sequence comes from Parasteatoda tepidariorum, assembly GCF_043381705.1. NCBI lineage: Eukaryota > Metazoa > Arthropoda > Arachnida > Araneae > Theridiidae > Parasteatoda > Parasteatoda tepidariorum. Next base: position 24,743,791 of record NC_092204.1, read on the forward strand.
CTTGCAACAGCATTACAAAACGTTTGATGAATCGTCTTATTTAACTAAAAAAATAATTTGTCTGTTTGTCATTTGTCTGCTGTAAGAAATGATATTCTTCTCGTGATGATTAGAATGTTGATGATTGACCAACAATGAATTGTCAATTTATAAATAGTAAATGACACTAACTACCCAAAAACAATTTAAGAGCAAAACACAATAAATCAAAACAAACTCAGTAACCAGTTCATTCACAAAAAGGTTTGGGTATTCGAAGCAAAAAACTGTCAAGTGCTTTCTTCTCAATAAATGCAATTAAGAAAATTTGCACACGTTGCACAGTTAGAAAGTTGCACAATATTACTCGTTGGAATTTTCCGTGAGGGGAAAAGGGGGTATGGCGATGATGGTGGTGATCGCCATTATTAGCATATGGTGGTAATATATATATATNTCGAAATACTTTTTTGTTATGCTTTTTTACACTCTTTTTAATCATCTTAAACTTTAAAGAAAACGATACTTGCAGTTTATGGCTCCAGCGTATGCTATATTATGTATTTTCAATTTTTTTTTAATTTCATTGCGTTTACAGATTTTAAAATTATGATTTACAACAAAGATATATATATATATATATATATTCATCAAGGAATTACTTGACCTATAAAAATACACCTTAAATTATGGATGTAGTAAGATGATTATCTCCAAGAATCAATAAAAATCATCTAAGTAAAAAATTTTTTTATTAAGCAAGAATTGGTATGATGAATAATGTAACAATGGTCATTTACAAAATAATCACAAAGAAAAAGAAATCCCTTGAAGGGATCATATCAGAAACTCTCCCTTGAGAGTTCAAGTTAGCATTCTTATTAAAATTACATTTTTAAACTGTTAGGACTGCTGGGACAGTCGCCACAAATTTGAAATTAAAAGTGAATGCAATTGCTTCCAACAGACACAGGACGTGGATAGGAGATCCAAAATTGGCGAATTATCAGAATATAACATAGCCAAAACAAAGCCAACTTCGTATAATCAATATGGGGTTTAAAAATACCTTGGCGATCAAGAGTCGCAAACAATTTTTTGGGAATTATTACAACCATGCAACTGAAACATATTTGCGGTTAAAAATTTTAGAAATAAAAAAGTTATAAATAGATTTTCGTTCTCGATTAGGCATGGCAGTGAATTAATGAGTTTTCATTAGTAATGAAATAAAAAGTATCCGTTACATTGATCGATAAAAAAAAGAATAAATATTTCATGTTCACTTTAAAAGCTTAACTCTTTGATTTATTTAAATATAATTCGATTAATAAAATAAGCTTAAGTAATTAAAGATATTTTAAAAGGTAGGAAATTAATATGTAATGCTCATTGTGGCATCACAGAGGCAGTGCTTACACGTTCCTTTAAAATCAAATGAATTATTTACAGATGACTTTTTATAATGCTGGATTACTTAAGATCGATAAATAAAATGTATTCATAGTTGAAAAGCCAAATAGTTTTCATATTCAAAAAATTTTTTTTTTTATTTGTGCGAAGCTTGATCTTAATAACTTTTGTTCTGATGATCAGATTTTTTATAACTACGATGCTTTATTGATGATTCGGGAGACTAACAATAATTATACTAACATAAACGACAGAATTTTTGTCTCGAGTTCAGACAAAACAAAATGCAATCTCATGTATGTTAAGCATTTGATAAAATAAAATCCTTAACACCATAAAACGTATTTAAATTTTTTTTTTGAATAAATATCCTTTTACTTCGTTTTTATTTCATTTTATGTTAAGCGAAGGACAGAGTATTAATATTGAATTTCCGAATAACAATGTTTTGCATCACATTCTTAACCTAAGCAAAGTTGATGAAGAATTCTGAATTGAAAACTGCCCTAATAAGCTTGACTTTGCTTAAATTTTTTATACAAATTTGCCTTGCTGCTGCGTTACTTGAAAAAGAAAAACCATGAAAGCCCCAGCCCAAAGGGCAAAAGAACATTAACTGATGACTCATCTGCAGTAAGAATATTTTATGTCAGTAATTATAGCCAGGAAATCTACCAAGATTTGCCTTGGCTCCAACGATGGATGACCTCATTAGACATAGAGCACACCATCGCCTGAACAACTCAGTTCTTTTACCTTGCTGAAATTAACTGAATACTGGAGATACTGAAATGTAAGCACTTTTTATACTTAAGTGAAATCGTAAGAAAAAAATTCTGAAGATATTGCAACACATTTTCTTTTTTAAAGCCGATTCCATCCCATTGAACGGGAAAAATACTGTGGAAAAGTAGGAACATGCTTAATAGAATTTATTTTGCATTCGATTGCTTTGTTTCTGTGTCTGACGATATGGTATTTATCTTTCGTCGGGAAACTTTTCAGCTGCCCCAGGTGTTAAAAAAGGAAATAGATTTTAAAGAATAAAAATTTCAGAAAAAAAAATGAAGAGAGGAGCAGCCATTACGTAAGAATATTATATATGTAATCGATAACTCTGAAAAGCTATTCTTTAGATTTTGTTACAAAAGAGTTTTTTAGAATTATTTATCTGCACATTAGTTATCTAGAAGTTTAATATCAAAATACCGATTTATGTGTCATGATATTTTAAATTTATAATCTGTGAAAATATTTTTTTTATAACAAAAGCAAAAAAAAATGAAGAAAAATAATATTTTAGATATTTGATTTGAGATTTTGCAGGAGCTTCAAAAGCATTTTTTTCGACAAAAATAAAATCAAATGAACTTTTAAAGCCTGTAAAGAATTAAAAATTGGAAAAACACTGTCATTTATTTTTTCAGTGCATACAAATACGCATGTGATGAAATTAATTTGCAATAACTTTATAAACACAAAATAAAAAATGCTGATATGAAATATGCTGACAAATTTACTAGGTAAACAAATAGGCAGGTAAACATTATTTAAGATAGGAATATTTTTGTCTATGGGAATAATTTCAAGGAAATACATTTTATGTGTTTCTTATATGGTATGATGTACATAGTATGTATCTATATAATATTGTTCAAAAATAATCTCGTCTGACGCAAAAATAATTGAAATATTCTAATAAAATGCCTCTCATTTCTTTTACTTTTATTTACATACTAGTTTTTTTTTTCCTTTTCTTTCTAATCTTCTAAAGACTTACAAAGTTCATACTGCTTTTCATCCTGTCAAATTTAATCACTCCTCCTCATTTTTAATAAACATATCTTACAATCTCGATATTTCAAGGCATAATTTCTAAAAGCAGTTTTATCTTAAACTAAATACCGAATTTTGAGAAAGTTTTATTTATCAAACGTGTTAAGAAACGTGTAAGAAAAATAAACACTTTATTTGAGCTGAAATACTTTAGAATAGTGCATTGTTTATCTTCTGTTTTCAAAAATTTGAACTTTCAGGATAAACTTTAAGTTTTGTTATGAGCTGTTTTATCAAAAACACTACATGAATATGAAATAGAGTTAGAAGCGTGTTTGGGTGATTGAATGCATATTTAAAATAAAAGTTTTAAGACAAATACCCTGTTTGTCTGATGCAAAAGTTTTATAAAATAGGCTGATTATGTCTCTTGCAATGAAACAATGCGTTTCTTACAACAATTTAAAGTTTTCTCTCCAAGTCTAAAATTTTAATGAATATTTTAAGGTGAGCGACAAAACTTAAAATATTTCTGCCGGAAATAAGTATTTTTCAATCTTACCATGATATAAATGTATATATATCTATTATAGAAACGTGTTTACATTTAATTTATGCATTTTAATATTCCGGTTAACGCAGAAAAATTCTTACTTTGATTGTATGTAACTTTAGAGGTAAAATATATTTATGAGAAAGTGTATAAAATTACATTAAATATATTAATATAATAAGAGAATGTAATATTATTAAAACACTTATAATAGTCCTCTTAAAATACTGAGTATGGAGGAAAAAGTTCCGTTAAATTTCTGTACTGTATAGTAATAAAATGGCGCTCGGAGGCTGAGTGGTAGCGCTTAGCGCTCTCGTGCCACAGCTCCTAGGTTCGATCCTCGGGCTCGGTTGACTTCTGGGTTCTATACTCAGGATTGGCAAGGTTGACTCAACCTTTCTTCTCTTCTGTGGGTTGATAAATGGGCACCACTCATGCTTGGGAACTAAACACTGGGGGCTCCACGTTCGGCTGACCACCTGACCGGAACATCTGCTCCTGCACCCCAGAGCCTAAGGTCAAGAAAACTGAGATGGGCACAGTAGGCCTTGACCCTCTATGGGCTGTCGCGCCGATGAATTTAGCTTATAGTAATAACATTTCTGGTTGACAAATTTTTTTAAAGAAACATAATTTTGGTAAAAAAAAGCAAATATAATATGATATTTCAAAAATTCATTTGGTCATTTTTCCTCTCAGATGTTAATAATTTACCAGAAATTCAGGTTTTCTGGAAATTTTTGTCAAAAAAATCGGAAATTATACCCCACATTTATAGCAAAAAATACAAATCTGAAAAGTATATCTAACAGAATAAATGGTTTTATGCCATGTTTCAAGGTATCATCACACAATTACCAAATTTTTAGATATTTGCCAATTTTAATCACATTTTGTAAAAACATATTTTATGATTAATTTTATCAAAATTATTATAAAACGTTTCATAAACAATAACCGAACTCTCCAAATGCTCCCCAAAATTTCAGTGAATTTCACTATATTCTGGTAGTTTTGAATATACAACTTTTCTCATCCTGGATCATGCTTTATCAATAACTTGTGTAACCATTTTTCACTGTCAAAAAATCCGCGCCACGTTGCACAGGAAATTGGAATTCATTTGCTGGCTACATATGGAGCTCAATTTTACCAATTTTCGGTATTTTCGCTTGCTCCAAATATCAGCAGAAGGTTGCACCAAAAGTAGGTGTTTTGAAGGAACAAAACACCGACTTTCATTCTTTTTTTCTTTTCTTTCATAAAAGCAAGGAAAAGTTTCACCATTATTAGGCATGTTTAAAGCGCTCAAATGCAAGCCATGGTTGTTATTTACCGGGACGGAACAACACTATTTACCGGAATTATTTTATGAGATACCTCTAACCATTTTATACAGAAAGTCAAATTTAAAAAATCAGCATAAAATAAATGAACTTTAATTAATGCAAATGAAACGTTTACCTACCTAAATAAATTGATACTTGAAACAACATGCATTAGTCGTCCCAATACACCGAGACCGAGTTGAAAAGAAAACATGGCGACCTAAACAAATGTCGTTCAGCTTACAGCCACCGTCAAAGTCTTTTACCTAATTTTGGTGCAGTCATTTGCCCCATGGAAATATTTTTCGATCATACTTCACAATTTATGGTGTAACTAAAATAAAATTATCTCCATTTAACTAAACTTTGGGATAATGAAAAACTTTGCACCAAATACTGGCTAACGATTTACCGAGTTTTTTTTTTACAGTGTAGTGCAAAAATACTAAAAAGTAAGAAAATGCATTTCTGAATAATTTCTTCCGCCCCACCTTCTCTAGCGGCTCGTTTTAAGTCCCTTTTCGCTCTTTTCATCCTTGTTTAAGTAATTATTAGTGTCCCTGAAATTGCATACTTTTTATACTTTATAATTAGAAATTTTTCATCCATATATTAATCTTTAGAGGTAGTCTAAGCTTTCCGTCTGAAATTTTAGATGCAGGCTTAACAGTATCAATAAACCGGTTTTCCCTAAATTATTCAATGGAAAAATAGTAAGTATGAAGTAAAAAACTTTAGAGTCTCTTAATGCCAAAACTCGTAGAAACTGCTTAACCTGGCGTAGTGAAACACTAAGAATGTTCTTTTTCACAACTTGGTCTAAAGTAGATAACACCTTGTTTGGTGTTTAGTAACACTAAAATGTATAGTTAGAGAAAGATATGCCAAACATAAGAGTTAGTAAATTTACTTTTGCGATACAATATTTAAAAAAAAGAATCTTTAATTTAGTATGCATGTATATGTTACCGCTAAAGTATGAAATCCGTTATTTTATAGAATACATTGTTATTCCATGAAATAACTGATCGTGTCCGTTGAAGTGTAAAACTCTCTTGTATTTTATGGTTTAACTAGTTATTTCATAGAATAACTATGTGCAGCCCGTTAAAGTGTAAAATACCGGTCGGTTGCTACACTCAAAGTTTAGGTACTGGTCAGGGATTTAAAAAATGTTCGTGTAAAATCTAGTGTGCCAACAAAAAATGGTTTTGCCTTAGAAATAATGTTCTTTGTAATTCCAAGTGTCATTTTAGTAATCCTTGCTGTAACAAATGATTTTATGGTACGTTTCCATAAATACCATTTATACGCTGGATAAATTAGAAAAATTGCTCCGTTTTCATTTTAATTGTCTATCATTAGTTTATTATAGAATACCTAGTTATTTCATTTTAGATAAACTGTTTATTTTACTCTTTAACTGTCCCCCATTAGTTAATTTATAGAATAACTAGTTATTTCATAGAATAACTAGTTAAAGTGTCAAATTAATAACATATTGCACACTTTCAGGACACGATCAGTTATTTCATGGAATAACTAGGTATTCTATGAAATAACTGCATTATATACTTTAACGGTAACATATACACTAATTCGTGAAATAAAATTCGTTAGCTAATCAAATATATACTCTACCCTACACTAATGAAAATGCACTTTCATTTTTTGATATTTTTTGGAATTTCTCTGGAAAAGCTTGGATAACTACTTCGTAATTTTAGAAGTGTTTGGTTCATGCGATTTTTCATGCTATGCAATAAAGTTCAAAGCTTTCAGGGGTTTTATTGAGAGACAATAAATTAAAAAAGAAAACAAGTATTTTTGAACAACCTATGACAAAATATCTTGCAATAAGTTGTAATTGTATCGATTACTTTGTCTTTGCATTGACTGCATAAAAGTTTGTAAATCTAGCTAAAATATTTATGGACATATGGACGTTTTATAAATAACTAATTTTTTGTCTTATGATTTTTTGCTATACCTTTAAAAATAATCAATCACATTTTTAAAAAAATGGAGCACTTTAAAATAAACGACAAAATTATTGTTTTAAAATCTGATTTTTTTTTTATAATTGGGAAAGGTATGAGTTTTTTAAGTTGTTCTTTTAACTGCGCATGCACGGAAAAATGTTAAGTTATTTTTTTTATAATTTTATAATGAACCTTTATTGGTAAATAAGGGAAACGAATAAATTAAATATCTTCAACACGTGAAAAGTTTAATACTATAATATACTAATATAATAATTTTGAAAGAAAGTTCAAAACGATAAGTTTCCGCATATTTAATTTTGTTCCTGCTGTCCAGTCATAATAAGTGAGTGCAATTTGCAATATTGAATAATAAAATTTGGATAAACTCATGATTTTTTGATCTATCTTTTAAAAACTACAAAAACTACTTAAAAAATGTCTTGAAACTTTTGCCATTAGTTGCCAAATACGAATCACAACTAAATTTTAAAAAAATTAATTAACATTTCGTCCCCTCAGTATTTCAGAAATTTTTCATTTCAGTTATAGTATCTGTTACCAAAATTAAGCATAATTGACTGCAATAATTGTAATGGCGATTTATTGCGATTCTATTAAATTCATTAGTCTTATTTCCACATTATTTTTTCAGAACTTATCTTATCTTTTTTTAAATTAGTACCTATCGTAAATATTAATCACGCATTATTCGCATGAGTGATATTATGGCGATTTTTTACATTTCTAATTAATTCAAATTCCAATTAGTTCAATTTTCAAAATTAGTAAATTAAATATTCAAGAATGTACAATAGGATTTCTTTGATTAATGAGAGCTATAAGCAAGCAAATGTCATTGAAACTGTCTTTAAAATCGTCTGCAGTTTCACTAATAACAGTAACGATAGGCATACCCTAAAACTTATGAGAATTTTGAAAATAATTCTTTCTAGTGGCAGCGAACCAAAGTAGAAATTTTTAAAGCAAATGGATCTCTCATAAAACTTTTATCAGAACTTAAGAATCTAGCCATATGGCCTGCACTTTTATAAGTAATAGTGGACAAGTTACGCTAAAATTATTATTTTTTAAATATTTGCTACCGTCTGAAAAGAAGATTTCTGAAACTACGGAAATTCCGTAGCAGTTGGAGGGTATGACGATAGGTCTAAGACAAGTAGTCGGAAGTTCCAGTTTTAAATGTCTTTCCTTAACAATCCAATTTTTAGGATCTTGGGCTAAAATTACTAATTTTACCCAGGTTGCAATTTTTAGAACAAATGGTTCTGGAAATATAAAAAAAGCAAACGCACAAACAGCAAAATCTTCAAATTATTATCATAGATTAAAAAGTAATCTAAAACGTTAATGCAATAATAATTACATTTTTATAAAATAATTTAAAACATAGATAAGTTTACCTTTTCTAAGCATCATACTTCGCAGTAAAAATCGCACTTTTCTTCCATTTTTTGCAATTCGTGCCAAGGGAGGAAGAGTAACAGTGATATTAATATTATCAGACTGTGGAATGTCCAGTTTATAAGAAAAATAATATTCATTTTCAATAGAAGCGCGTAATTAACTGAAATCTCAAATAAGCATTTTTAGGTTATTTTAGGAACTTAAGCTATTTCGCTTAAATCAATACAAATTTTTATCGTTTGCTGTTTGAGAATTTTTCGAAAAATTTATTTAAAAAATGCCCTGAACAGGATTATGTTATGCAAGATCACAATGCAGCTAATTGTTTTTTCTTTACATTTCACAAATAAAAGTTTTTAAAAATCATGTATTTAAGAGATAAAAAATTAGTATTTAAAAATTATTATAACTAATTATAAGTATGATTATAATTATAAGTTGGACAGTTTTTTTATCTCCCTAGTAGGTAAACTAGTTTACTTATCAAAATATAAATTATATTAACTTAATAATAATAATAATCTCTCTCTGTCTCTATCTCTCTCTGTATATACATATAAATATATATATACAGTTAAACTGACTGTTTTTATGATATTTGCTTTCAATGCAGTTAAAGAAAAGCAATTTGAGAGATAAATATTTTCACTTAGATGTGTTTTCTTCTAAATATTATTAAAAAACCATTCTTCAATTGAGAAAAGAAGATAAACGTTTCAGCATCATTTGATGAAATTACTCGCGTTAATAAATATGCATGAAACTTACTGAAAGAATCAACAAGAAATAGCGCAATTTTATTCTCTTTCTCCTATTTATTTTAAATCCTTATTTCAGGATATTTTCTCCGGGAAATGGGAAACAATGAGTCGCATTTCGGGCTCTTATAAGCTCTCTCTGGAAGCATTTCCAGTCCTTTACTCCCGTAATAGTATTTACTGTTTTAGGAACTTCTGGGCATTTAGCGTTATTTACACTTAGTGGAGTACAAATCTTTATGAGGGTTTTTTTAACAACATTTTCTTTTCTGTTTCTATTCGTTTTTATTGAACATAATAAATGAGTTTTGTTATAACACATCTTTTACTGAAATAAAATTTTATTCTTTCATTTTCAACTTCACAAAACATAATTAAGGTACAATGGTCATTTTCAACTCAATAGAATTCATTTATCATGAAATGATAAAGGAGCAAAATAAAGAATTTTCTGGCTTCCTTCATCTAAAGCAATAATAATTAAATAAAAGCTAAGCTAACTTGAATGAAAGTATATAATTTAAAATTTATTTTCAGTTGTCAGCATTTGATTATCAAAGTATACCTTTCTGCTCGACAGATTTCTTGAAATGATTAAGAAATACAAATTCGTGTACTTATTTTTCAATTCGAAAATTTCTGTAATTATTTGTTTAATTGTTTCATTTTTTTTTTAAATTACAGTTACACTAAAGTAAACATTTGCTTACATATACTAACTTCACTTACTTCATCTACTTTATTTCACTTACTTCATCTACTTTATTTCACTTACTTAATCTACTTTACTTCACTTATTTAAATCTATTTGTTTCATTTAAATAAATTTATGAGAATAATATTAATTTAGATGCAGCGGTCAATGCATTTTACTGTAAGAAATTTACAATCAGACTTGTAAATTTATGTTAATGGTAATTTTACAGTCAGAATAATATTTTTACGGTCAATAACTGGAACACTTTTTGCTGATCACAGACCGTAATCTGGCGATGGAATTTTCCAGGGTATATATTTAATGATTTTGAGGAATATTTTTTTAAAGTGAACCATTGACAGAAAATTTCCTTGTTACCCTTGTCTCATTGTTAACAATGATATAAGAAGTGAAAAAAGATGTTCTGATGATAAAAATTAAACACAACATTTCTTGCTGCCTTTTTTTCTGAATTTTTCTATCTCTATCATTTAATAAGCTCAAGCAAATATTGATGGACAGAAAAATATGTTATATATTTTTAAAAAAAGGCGTCGAGAAATTACATATAGAGCAATTCGGAATAAAAAAAAAACATGCTCTTTATTTTATTTTATTTCTTCAAATTAATAACTTGAAACATCTAAAAATATTCATGAAAATACAAAAGAGATCATGAACCTTCTAAATTTATATTAATAGCATAAACATAATAAATGCAAACGAAAAATTAAAACCTAGTATATATAACACAAAAACTGCAAATACGGACACGAGTACTAGCGAGAATATCGAACACTTATACTGGAATTTCAATTTTTATTTTTCTAAACGATATGTCATTTCATATTTCGGCACGTATGAGTTTTTTTTTCATTTTTTTAAAAATAAAATATGATGTCGACTATATTTCATGAAACACTTAGCGTGCATATTGAAATATCTGTGCAGAAACACATCATTACCTATCGAAATATTTCACACTTAAAATACTCTCGTTTTAATGATAGGTGAGCCCTGAAAATTTTCTGAATTGAAATGTGTTTTAACTCAAAACATATTAAGTCTGATTGATGATTCCAGGAAGAAATAGAAACATATTCGGCATTTTTTTCTGTTTTATAAAGAAAAAGAGTATATATGAGTATAGTGTTATGGTAGAGGAAGCGTGTTTAAAAGTATTTATCAAGTGAATGTACAGAAAGGATATTCCTTTTCCGAAGTTTTTGAATTAGTTTTTTCTTGTTTATCGTATTTTTGAAAATATATTAGATAGTGTTTTGTAAAGAAATTCTTTGCGTATGTTAATACGGGGAGATCTTAGTATTTTTTTAATCACTAAACAATTAATAATAAGTTTAAAATGCAACGATTGAAATAATTACAACAATAAATCGTAAATATTATTTAAAATGAATAGCTATTGTTAAAATTGTAACTATTATTTGAAATTAATTTTTAAATAGATGTTTTTTTTCTTTTTTTCAAATAAAATATGATGTCGACTATATTTCCTGAAAACATAGCGAGCATCTCGCAATATCTGTGCTGAACACAATATTATCTATCGAAATAGAAGCATATTTTTCCGGTTTAAAATGAAAAAGAGTACATCTGAGTATAGCGTTATGGTAGAGGAAGTTAATCTAATAATTACTAATAATTTGAATATTAATTAGACCTAAAATTTTAGTTCGGAGGGAAATTGCACCATGATATTGTTAGAATTAATAACGTGGTATTTAGAAATTAGTAATTAGCTAAAACTTTATTTAAGTGAAAAGTTGAAACATAACATTGTTCAAATAAGCAGCACATTTATTGATATGTAAAGTTGAATCATTATTTTATACAAATAAGTTAAAAATTTAGTAAGGTTTTAAGTTTAAGCATATTATTTTTAAATTATCCGCAACTTTAGTAAAGTGATAAGTTAAACCTAAGTATCGTTCGATTCAGTTAGAGCTTCTCTAAGATGCTAAGTTAAACTATAATATTGTTCAAATAGGAAGCAGGTATAGTATGTGGTCAAATTGAACCATGACACTGTTCAAATAAGCTTAAAACTTCAGTAGGCTGTCAAGTTAAACCATGCCATAGATGGAATTATCGAACTAGCTGAAACTTAAGCAGAGTTTTGAAGTTGAATCATAATATTATTGATATTAGCTGGAACATTAATAAGGTGTTTTTTTAACCATAATATTGTTTAAATAAGCTGTAATTTCAATAAGGTGTGAAATTGAACAATAATAGTGATCAAATAATTTTAAACTGTAGGTAACTATACTATAGTTCGAATTTGTCAAAACTTTTGCAAGGTGTTAAATTGAGCCATAATATTGCTGAAATTAGTTATTTTTGATCAATGATATTGTTCAAATTTGCCGAAACTTTAGTAGGGTGTCAAGTTGATCATAACATTGCTTAAATTAGTTGTTACTTTAAAAAGGAGTCAAATTTAACCTTTATATTGAACAGGTTTACTGCAAAATTTGTAATGTGTCACTTGAGCAATATCATAAATTCGTTTCCCAATACTCTACACTATCACTACAATTCTCAAATCATACCACTCTACACTAAAAAATGCTAACGAGTTTAAAAAATAATATCATGTTGAAACTTTATCGACTTATTTTTTGGATGCAAACTTTCATTTAAATTACCTGGTGCAAGCTTGATGTATGAAGCATTTTCTTGAAAGCAGAAACTAGCAATTTCATACCCTTGAAAAGTGACTTTTTTCAACGACTAAAAAGCAAATATTTAATTTTAAGTTGAAACTGCATCTTTTTTTCCGTGAAGTAAACATTTCAGAACTAATTCAAAAACCTTTTCATTTGCGTGATTTATTTTTTTAACACAGCCTGGAGCACTGTTTACTTTTAACTGGATAGATAAGTTACGTTTTTTGATCTCAACTTAAAACTAAAAAGAGTTTTTTTTCCCTTACGCAAGACAAAATTCACGTAAAATATCCTTTCTCTGCGTACATAAAAACTACTTTATTCAGGTTATTAACAAAAAAATGTAGGAAAAACAACATTTTTATAACTTTCTACGAATTCATGGAAAAACTGTTTTGTTTACTGTTTTGAATAAAAAAATCCTTATAAAACAGTAATAAATATACCGACACAATAAATATATAGCATTGTTTATTTTTAACCTACTTAAAAATATAATCATAGATCTACTCTTTAGAATGCAATATTTTCTGGTGTATTACACAACAGTATTTGCACCTACGTTATAAATATAAGGTTTGTCCTATAAATATTTCCTCCTAAAAATTCGCTTTATATGACATAAAAGTTTAATAGTTTTTAGGATAAAAATTCTGTCATAAAATTAATATGAGCTATTAATACAATAGTTTAAAGAAGAATGTTTCTATGACATGATTTATTTTATATAGTAATTCAAGAGTTTTGAGAAATTTTTCAGCAATATAATAAATTTATTACAGAAATCAAATGGTTTTAAAAAAGAAATCATATAATACAATTTATGTTTTCTGAAAATTCAATAGTTTCAACCAAAACCTTTTCTAATACCATTTTCATGATGTAAAGATTTAAGTTAAAAAATATTTCTATGGTATATTAATCTAACCTTAAAATTTTCTTATAATATCACTTGTGTTATATAACAATCCAACAGTTTCAAAGAAAGCGTTTTCTAATACTATTTTTATTATACAAGTATTTAAGCTAAAAATACTTTTTTCTGATATATTAATCTGACAAAAATTTTTTATTATGATACTACTTGTGTTATATAACAATCCAGCAGTTCCAAAGAAAACTTTTTCTAATGTGATTTATATTATACAAATATTTAAGCTAAAAAAATTATTTCTATGGTATATTACGCTAACTATGAAGTTTTCGTATGATACTATTTGTGTTACATAACAATCTAACAAATCTAAGGAAACGTTTTCCTTTAACGTAATAAACTCTCGTAATAAACTTCCTTTACCGTAATAAACTATACTTTAGCGTAAACCACCATCGTAAAATATGACTTAGATATTTGCCAAATCGAAACACTTATCTGTCCATATTAAACGAAAAAAAGAGATGTAAGAAAAGGAAATACCGATTTATGTTTGCAAGCGGATACAGCTGCCATTAACATTCAGTTACCTTTACTGAAAAAACTCTGTATTAAAACGCTTTTAATAAATGACGTATTCAAATTTCAGTATAAATACTTTAGCAAATTTTTATTCAAATTGACAAATTTAATTCTTATTCGCAAAACAATACTAGAAATGCTAATTCAGATTATTTGTCAAAAAGGAAGTCGTATTCTTCAAGAATGAATTTTTTTTTCGATTGGTTGGTTAGAAGATTAATTTTAAATTGTACAACAGATAATTCTTAGTAACTTAGTAAGTTTGATTGAAGAATTCAGAAGAAAACTGAAATAATATACATATATATATATA
>NC_092204.1:24758310-24768485 GCF_043381705.1 Parasteatoda tepidariorum
TGTATATATATATATATATATATATATATATATATATATACATATACATAAGCTCATAAGCATATTCTCTTCACTACTGAAGTATGAAGGAACATATCAAAACTATTTTACAGTTCTGAATTTCTACTTTACTGCCATAGGCCATTATAAGATAAGCAAACTATGAATTATACTGCAAAAGGTGCTAATAATTTTATGCACAAACACGCGGTTCTCACGTTTTAACTAACTAACAGAATTTAAATATTTCAGTTGTTAAATTACAACCTGAAGTAGAAACAAACATACATATTTTTATATTATTTTCTATTTAAACAAAATGATGAATAGATCTAATAACTTTGTAATACTGCATTGATTCTTAGTTGCAGATTTTTTTAACCATGCAAAGCATACAAAATAAAAAAACTTTGAAAAAACTCATAATATTAATTATAAAAAAAGTATTTAATTTTTGAGGGTAAATACCCAAAATTACTATAAAAACTCAAGAAGTTAAAGTTATTAAATGTATGTATATACCTTAGTACAAAACAGTTAATTAAAATACATACAAGAATATTGCTAAATGATACATAATAAAGACTCATAATACTATGAAATTTCACTTGACTAACATACTGTCATAAATTTCACCATATATACGAAGATACTCATACGTGGATATGCATGCTATCTTGACTATATTATCTTTATTGTTCTTGATGTACTTATATTTAATATATAAAAAATCTAAAATTGCAGAGCGACTAAGTTGAAAGAAAGAAAAATATTTTCAGAAAATTTAATTTATATAATATTTCAAACTCCTACATTTACCATCATTTTGCGAAAATCGCTTTTGTTTATATGGAATTCTACCTTAATAACTTACATGCTCTTGCATCTATAGGAATCCCAAGAAAGTGAATGTTTCAGAGAGGTTAAAATTAAAAAAAAACAACATGTTTTTAGAAGCTAAAAATATTGCTTCATTACCTCGGTTCACGTAAGTGAACCTAGGTAAGGAAGATGCTAAACTTAGAAGTGCCAAAACTCTCATAGGGAAACGAGATAATTCAAATTCAACATCATTCATGTAAATACTGTTTAAAAGGGTACGTTTTGGAATTCGAGCCAAAGTTCCTGTTTTACATGATTTTATGCGTAAACTTACTTTTATTATTGAAATAGAATTTTTATTTCAAAAAAATTAGATAAAAGTTATATCATCTATACATAATATTAAAATATCATATATATAAGGCGAAAATATCATATCATATATATAATATAATATTGAATCATATATATAATATAATATCCTATATATATAATATAGTATAATATCATATATATAATATAACAGTCACAAAAATTGGTTAAATCTTTACTAACTACCATAGTACTAACAGGGCATTTACTAAAGCGTTATTGCAGTCAATATCTTTATCAATTTTGCATTTACATGCATAGACTGTTTTTTCTTTCAATTAGTATCTATACACATTATCAAATTCAACGATGCATCGTCGGCATCAATAATAACGTTCCATTTTCCCATGAAGTTTGCTTTTTAATTCATACTTTAATCTTTATTTATTTTGTTTCACAAAAAAACGTTTTAAGTGCATAACTAAAAATCCATATTTTTTTGAAAAACTTTTGAGATACTATTTTTATTTATTTAGTGCACATATACTTCCAGTTGAGTTTATCTGACGTACCGAATAAAATATAATTAAATATTACAGAAGGTGCAATTAACTTCTTTTTTTTATTTTAATGAGAAGAGCTAAGTTAGAAGACCTCAACCATGTCATCTTTTAAATGTCTGATAAAACTGAATCGGCTGCAATTTCATTAAAAAGTGGCTAGTCGGCATGGTAACAATGGATACAAATGAGAAATTTCTACTTTTTCGAACGTCTCTACTAACTGATCTAGTTGAAATTTTTGTGCGAATTTTAGGTTTATAGGCAAAGGTTACTTCTTTCACAAAATGTTTTAATTTCAGGAGAATGAAACAAACTGTTCTATACAGTTATAAAAGAGAAATAGATACGCCAATATGCATATATTATTTATTTTCTTTTTTCAGGTGGTTATACGTTTTACTCTTTTTTTCCATCAATCAGAGCTTTAAGCAAGCAAAAGCCTTGTAGTTACGATTAGAATAGTTGATGAAAAAGAGAATGGTCTGTAGTTTTATTAATATCAATAGTTTGTTCTCAGTCAGTGAGAAAAATCCATTCACCAAATGTCTTTCCCGAAAGAACTAAATGAATTATTTTTAATTACGTTTTAGGATAGGAGGCAGAATTTGCTCTCCTTTACCCTCATTACGAATTTCACGACGCTTGCACAAACGACTACTGAGTTGTACGAGAGACGCACAGACAAACTCTATGTTTTATTATTATAGAAAATGCAATTTATATGGGTAAATACAATTTATACATGCGAAATCCGATGCAAAAGTGTACTTTCCCTGAATAAATATATTTTGACGGATTTGATGTCTTGCTCTAAAATTATGGGGAGGCTGAAATCTTAAGAATACAATCCTAATAGTTCAGGCTAAAAAGCTGTCGAACATAATGGCTGATTGGTTGTCGTGATATGGGCATGGAAAAGAAAACCTTAATAAATTAATAAGACACTTTATAGGACCGAAGTTAACTAAACACTGATTCAACTATATCAAGGCAAATGTCAAAGTAAAGATCTTCTTGTGGAAAGTCACTAATCTATTGAAAGATGACCAAAATGGCAGGACAGGAAAAAAAAGTTCTGGTGACAGTTCTGAGTCAGGGCGCAGTTTCTGCAAAGTACCTACTTTGTAGTTACATCCTCTTAAATTTTCATCCTTCTCTGTTGGCGTGTTCTGTGTCTGGTAAGGGTGCTCACCAGGGTCCTGCTAGTGCCGAAGTCACAAATTAGTTGTTCAAGTTTTAGTGTCTTGTCGTTTAATCTTGACTTTGCCACTGCATTAATATCATTAGGGTCCCTTAGTTATGTACATGAATCACAATATGATCTGTAGTTCATAACTTTCATTACTTTTGTAATAATAAGGTAATAAATCGTGGGAAGGTACATAGCCAGAGATTGCATAGCCCTAGTTTCCGAAAACAGGCAGCAACAAATCTGACCATGACTACTTGTCAGAACACTACTTACTCAGAACATAACTTGTTCAAAAGAGGTGAGCTCTCTGCATAAGTCTTCTAAATTTTCCAAGCAGAAACTATGAACTTAAGCATTATTTTGACCTGACGAGGGTAAATAAGAAATTATTAGGGTAGTGGAGAAAATACTAAATTACACTAGGAAGCTAGAACAACAATGAACTCTCAACGATCTGACAAGAATTGATATTGACTCTTATCTTCCCTTGTTCATTTTCGAATTTTAAATTTTTTATTGCTTACTGTTAATAGTATATTGTTCTTTATGGTGCAGTCTACTGTTATATAGAATTATTTCCGATTAAAGCCATATGCTGCACATACTTTTGTAAATATTGATATCACATTTGTGTAACAAATATATCATCCTCAGGACACCATTCACGAATCAGGTAGCAGTAACTCACTAGATCTGGAATAAGCAAAACTTCGTATCATTTCCAGAATATTATTTGGCGTCTGACAATAAAAGGGATGGATTTAAATCACACGGTTGACGTTTTAATCCAATGGTTGTGTTATATTGAATGGTGTTTTGAGACATGCAGTCTTAATTACATGAGAATATCTATAATTGCCATTCAAATCAAAGTAGCACATTATTCCAGTACAATTAATGCATTGCATTGAGCTCTGAATATGTGAAGTGCAAGATATTGGTATAATTCGTTTATATTGTTTTATTCGGGTGTAAAATTCTAAGGAACATTCATTCTAAGAAATATAGAAATGTTAAATTAATTTCAAGCAATTTCTATTTCAATGTCAGAGAGTTTTCAGATTTGTATGAATACAATGCGAATGTTTTTTAAATAAAAATTTTATAATAAACGAAATAAAGATTACTGCTAAATTTTTTTGGAAACGTGAATGTTCACACTAGAAAGACTGAAGTAGCCAGCGTGGTCCTTCTTATATTATCTGAGTGTTTTTAAATTTATGTCCTCTTATATTATTTGTGCGTAACAGTTAGACATCCAAAATATATTGACACTTAAATTAATAAAAATATATTAGAATCTCAGTCCTTAAAATTCTATGGTATTTAATTTAATTCGATTAATGAAAATATTTATTAAACGGAACACAAACTTTTCAATAATACTTTTACAATTTTGAATAAATAATTTAGTTTTATTTCCTCTATAAATAATAATAATATATATGTTTAGTATATATGTTATTTTGAATGAAACTGAGGCAACTTCTATCTACCCAAAAGGTTTCTTATGAATCCATTTCTTCGATTGTTCCCGGCGATAAACGTGAGCTTCGAAGCTATTATATATTTTTTTTTACTTTTCCTACTTTCCTATATTGCCTTCATTTTTCCTATATTGCTTGCAATATCCAAATGCATTTATGTCGGTTATTAAAATAATAATAACCATAGAAATATCTAAAACTGCCATAAAATGGTAATTTGGACAGTCGTAAGAAAAACATTAATTTTTTAAATTTATAGTCTGCTTTTGATTTTGCCAGACTTAAAACCTGGAAGATGATATGTAAAACAGAAATTAGGGAACACAGTTTTAAAATAAAATGGCTTACAATAGTTTCCGTTAAATTTTTAAGCAGCTTAGCAGCTTATTAAATTAACAAATTGTTATTGCGTCCGAAAGAAAACATGTACTATGAGCCAAGAAAATGGAACACCCTGAATAACTTTTTATCTATTAATAGAATCTTCACGGCGAAAGACTTTCGCTGAATAAACATATCTGTACATTTCATACATTCGCTGAATAAGCATACCTGTACATTTCATACTTTCGCTGAATAAGCATATCTGTACATTTCATACATTCGCTGAATAAAAATATATAAATTACGTATAATAAACATATTAAATTTTATATAGGGATATACAAAATGTCGGTTGAACAGTTCTTCGATACACGAGTTTTATAAAAATTCGTTTTCTCAGGAACTATTCAACCGTTTTCGCTCAAATTCTGCATTTTACCATATAAAATTACATAATTTAAAATGATGTAAAAAATTTACCTTAAAAACACCATACAATTCAGTAATTTCCCCAAAACCTTACAATTCAATATTTTCTGGACTATTATTTTATAAAATAATTAAAAATAATAAATACTTACTGAAATTGTATGAATTGCATGGAATAATTTTTGGATGAACATATTTTAAAATTGTTAGAAAATTTTTTCAATTCGCTTGAAAATTTCTCGAGTTGTGCCAAAAAGCATGAAAAGTAAAATTTATTTTAGGGGATACAAGCACTGTATTGCCCTCTTGACCAAAATACGAGAACAATATATTTTCCAGATTGGAGTTACCTTTTCATTCTGGTGGCCAGAAATCAAAATCCATCGAAAACAAGTATATGTTTATTCAGAGAACGAACGTCCTTGTGTTTGATTTCGCAACTTAAATTACCGTATGAACTTATTGATTATCTTATTTGAGATTATTCCCTGGAACAATTAAGATTGAGTCTTAGAACGTGAAGATCCGATCATTAGATTAAAAGTTATTCAGGGTGGTATGTTAGTTTTTTTCATTCTTGGCGCACTTATGTACATCCTGATTATAAACATTTATTTTTGTTTAAGGTTATTCCCTCACAGTCACATACCCATAGTCACATAGTCACAAACCCA
Organism: Parasteatoda tepidariorum; assembly: GCF_043381705.1. NCBI lineage: Eukaryota > Metazoa > Arthropoda > Arachnida > Araneae > Theridiidae > Parasteatoda > Parasteatoda tepidariorum. The sequence goes on from NC_092204.1 coordinate 24,764,114, forward strand.
TAAAATTGGGTCAGCTGTCCAACGACAGTTATAAAATAAAATAAAATTAGGCCCTTCAAAACACCAAAGTGATATCTTGCTTGTGTTAGTGTAACATCATTTCCACACTTCAATTTTCCAAGAAAAATGGGGATCATAAGAATCTTGGCATGACCGCACATTGTGACTCCACATTAACTTCGAGAGACCATTACTTTTTTTTAAGTTCACTATTTGTTGATAAAAATGGGATCTCAAAAGTTACTTTATAATTACGTAATGAACATATTCATTCATAACGTAACATAATATTTGGGAAAAAATTATCAATAAAACTAGCATAAAGAATCTTAAGAGGTTTTTTTCTATAAAAAACCTTGTTTTTTATTTTGTTACTAACTATTTTGTCCTGTAACTACATTTGATAGTGTAACATGGTTTTGCATATGTACCAAAATTTAGAGCAAATAATAAAAAAAATATAAATATCTCACTTCTCAATAATAGCCTCATGACCTCATGATCTCCTCTATAACCTTTACGCTTAAATAAACTAGGATTTTGAAATTCAATATCTAGCGACAATATTATGTTTAATAACAATCTGATATCTTTTAGACTATACCGGTTAAATGTTTTTTTTTTAAATATAAACTTCGAAAAGCTTTCTATACAACTTAACATCAGCATTATTTAAAATCTCAAATCGCAATTTTTTTATTTAATAAATGTATGTAAAATTTAAAAATGCGCAATTTAAATTAGTTCATAAATAATTTGTTTACAAAAAATTCCTTTTTTGAACAAAGAAAACCCTTGATTATATTTTATCGGTATACCGCTTATATTTGTTCACAAAAGTCAACATACTTACACAATTTCAAGAAAAAAACCCTTCTCAGATTGAAGCATATAATTTCGAAATAAATTTGGAAGCCAATAAGGAATGCAATCATATCTTGTTTGTGTAAGCCATTAAAAAGGCCTTTACATGTTTCGAATTATATTGGCACGTATGAGTGCTTAGGAGATTTATATTTTGCCAACAAAAGAAATGGTATGAGGAGATCAAATAAAACAGTAATTTATATACTTTTATGGACTTATTTAAAGGGGAAATATATTCACGAAATCCGTTTAAGAAGAAATATATAGTAGAAATATAAACTCTGTAGCACTTGATAATATATTTATGTTATTTAAAAGGATAATTAAACATATTGCAAATTGCAAATAAAAATGTATCATTACAAATAATATTTAATAATGCATTTTTACAATACAATAAATTTTTACAATTACAATAATATTTATTATTGTTAGATTTATGTCTTTGAACTATTGTTTATCAGAAATTTCCAAGATATTTCAAAGATGGAACTTATAGAACTGTGCTTTAGTTTAACAATTTATTCCAGCCTTATTATTTTTGTATTGAGTTTTTATATTATTTATATATTGAGCTACATTACTTTATTATCTGTTTTTGCATGTTATTTTTACTTTTTGTGATCTATTTTATTTGTTGTTATTTTTATAAAAATATTTTTTGAGTGCTCCTCACACTATTGTATTAATATATTTAGCTTTGGCTTTATTGATACAATATAAGAAAGCACTCTGTTTTGCGGATATAATCATGTGGGCTGAAGAAAAGATTATATCTCTTTTTCCGGCTTTTTTTCCGGTTTTTTAATTAACATTTCATTTTCTTTTTTTTTAAATTAACTGTTATTATTATTCCCCCCCCCCTTTTTTTTCATATGTCTATTATTTTTCTTTGTTTTATTCTTCATTTTGGTTTATTCAATTTTTTTTTCTTTTAAAGATCTTATAAAGAACAAGCCCTAGCGAACCAAAATATTTAATGGTCTCCATCTATTATACGATCAATCAAGATATTATTGTTTTCATATAATAATAGAAATAAAGATTTGGATACCGTAAGTTAGTTATATAAGAAAGGTACAAGTACATGCGAAGAATACTAAAATGTATAATATAACTGTAGTTAAAGACATATTATAGGTATATTTAAACACATAAGTAATTTTCAAATATATAAATATTGTTTTGAAAAAAAAAACAAAAACAAATATTGTTTTCATAATATAATGCAAATAACGATTCGGATACAGTAAGTTAATTATATGAAAAAAGTACAAGTACAAGCGAAGAATATTAAATGTAAAATACAGCTGTAGGTATTTTAAGCGTATTCCGACACATAAATAATTTCCAAATATATAAGAGAAAAAAAATCAGTTTGTTTAATTACTAAACCTCACTAGTTCTGATTAAAATAATTTTGAGAAAAAACAGTAACAGCGAAAATAAATTTTAATTAATTAAATTATTTTTATTTATTTAATTTGCATTGTTCTAACCAGTTAAGTTTGAAAAAGAAATGTTTTGTTTCCTTCAAAGCGAAAAGTTTAAATGGATACAAAGAAAATTAATTAATCCAAGCATTTAAATTTTAAACTAGAATAAAATTATTGGAAAATTTAATTTATCAGTTTCCCAAAGAAATCCTTTATTTTAAGCTAATTAAAGGCATTGAATATTTTCGCTTGGAAAAATTTTATTCTTAATTATCGTAATTTTCAAAGCGTGATTTTTAATCAAAACTCAAAGCGTCATGTTTTGAAACTTGCAGGGAACAAACAAAAAGTGCGTTGAATATTTTTTTTTCTAAAAAAATATCTGTTTAACAAAAGAAGAGTAATTCATAAATATCCTTTTACATTAAACAAATCTTTTGAATTTAATTGATACATAATGAAGGAACTTTGTACGCTATATATATTTAAAAAAATCAAAACTGACAAACGCAAATGAAGAAATTGAGCTATCAAACTTTGCACAAGAGAATTGAAAGTCTTTATACGAACGAAAACGTACGAAAAATTAAGATCTTATAATTTACTTTATTCACTACGATGCATGCTGCTCTATAAAATTAAGCATTCGGAATATTTCTATATTTAAAAATTTATCTATTTTAACTATTTCTTTATTATCTTTTAATAAAATTTGCAAAGAAATTTGAAAAAGAAACTGCTATTTTGATTTTAAGAAACTTTCTAGAAATTGTTTAAAAATACTAGCATGAACAAAAATATTCAAATTTATAACTTCACGATAAATAATTAGAATGAAGTGTATTGTAATTTTCTCTGTCTACTTATTTCTTACAAAAATACAATGTGCATACCAAATGTGTGTCTACTTTAACTGCTTAAGCATGAAAAAATTCAGAGAATATAAAAATTACCCATAAGCAAAGTATCTGTTTTAGAGAAGTACCCACAAAATATGGGGCGAAAATAGTGGTTGCCACCGAATATGAGTCCACTAAATACATAATAAATGACTATAAAAATATAACTCATATAAATAAAAAGTGGTTGGTAAAATATTCGTTGGTAAAATTTACGTAAATTTTCCGGTTTATGGAAAACCAGTTTTTGCTATAACTCGGCGTTTCAACTTTGCTTAAATTTTTTTCGTAGCCATTTCATCATCTGAGGTTCCTGCTTCGGCGGATGTTTTGAACTGCCGTCTGATCTTAAATAACCTTATAGAAAGCCACAAAGAGGTTGCGTTGCAGTGGGTACCATCACGCTGCGGGCACAAGGGAAATAAATCAGTAGACACTTTAGCAAAGAAAGCATCCGAAATTGCACAAATAATAAATAAACCGATTTCTTATCACACAGCCAAGCTGTTATTTAAAAAGTCTTTTAGAGAATCTTTTCGGAAAAACATAAAAGAAGCAAACAAGGACAAGAAATGGATAAACGACATCAAGGATATTCCACTATGGCCAAGGGACAGATCTGTGGTCACCTTTCATCTCGCTACTGACCACGACTGCCTTTCCAAACATCTATTTCGTATAAATATATTACCAAGCCCTATTTGTACACTGTGTAATATCCAAGTAGAAATGGACATAAATCACATTAGGCACTGACCCGCACTAAACTCGGGACACTTGTGGGAGAAGTATTGGAGAGCCTGTCACAAAATGAACGATCTATACTCTCTTAAAATGAACGAGTGAAAATAACTCAACTTGAGTGCTATTTAACTCTTTCATCTAGAAAAAACCGGCCTTCTCATCTTGAGTTAAAATCACTCAAGTGAAAGAGTTATATGGAAATTGCTCAATTTGAGTGAAAAAAATTTCACTCAAACTTGAGTTATTTTCACTCGAGTTTGAATGATTTTCAGTATTACCTGAGTGAATCGTTTTCACTCAAACTTGAGTGATTTTAACTCGTGTTTGAGCGATTTTCAGTATTTCAGTTTGTAAATTGCAGTCAAAATTTTTACTGTTAATATTCGAAATTTTTGTATTTAGTGGTGCCATCTATCGTAAGCGATA